>NW_017257294.1:4202102-4391438 GCF_001594055.1 Mycetomoellerius zeteki
TTGAATGTGGTAGGGATAGCGATTATCTCCTTTTACAGTTCGCCAAATTGTTTGTGGTGACACTCCCAATACAGCCGACGCATTCCGAACGCTGGTCTCAGGATGATTGTCAAAATGTTGTAAAATACGATTCCCTGCCTGCAAATCTCTTCGTAACGCTGCTTGAAATCGGTTGTTTTCTTGTCGAATTGAAAATGATCCAGTCTCTCGCAATCTATTAAATGTCAACATAAACACTCTTCGGTTTGGCACTCTTCTGTTTGGAAATCGTCGTGCATATTCTCGCACCGCCTTTAAAGCATTACCGTTGCAGAAACCGTATACAAAAACCATATCAGCATATTCACTATTAGAATACGTACGCGGCATATTGCAAAAGACAAAATTCATCTACTGTTAAAGGCTTTCAAAGAGCGACTGACAAATTCATAACAGAAAGTGGAAAATGTAATCAAATATGTCGGTGCTAGATATGGCAAGAAATGTAAACATTTTTTTTCGATTTCTCTGAAACGGAGCAAAAACGAGCATATGTCTATAGGACTTTTTTTCTTAGTTTTTTACTCCTCTACACGCTCCCGAAGTTTTGCGATTTAATTTGGAAACACCCTGTATATAACGTGCATAACGTGCAGTTTAAAGCGATATTGTATAAATAACCTACACTGTTAAATATGTCTATAGTGTCAAATTTAACCTAATTTAAATCGCTTTTACTCGATATATCATTATTTTGTACTAAAACAATGGTTAAATTTGATATTATATAATTTTAAATTTAACCGTTATTTTAGTATAGAATAACGATACATTGAGTAGGAGCAATGGCGACTTAAATTGGGTTAATTTGATACTGTATATTCAACAGTGTAATATAATACAATTATCACAATTATTAAGATAAGTTGCGAAAGCAATATAAGTTAAATTTGAAAAGGTAAATTTTAATTAGATATAAACTGGTCGATTGATCAGTTTTAATAGGTTGAATGCTTTCACGATCGATAACCATTGCTATTCTATATGTATATACATAGTTGCAGACATACCTAATTGATATACCTAATTGGTATATGTAACATGCAATCGACTGTAATTAGCGAATTACATGTGCCGTTAATGGAAGTCGAAATAAACGGGACGAGTCTATATTTGACAAAATCCTCATTTATTTGACGTAATAATTGACATATAAATTTTAATTAGTTAGTAGCAGTATTTATAAAATTTGAACAAACAACAAAATATTTTCAAAGCTAAATTTATAAATAAAGAATATAAAATGAATAAAGAAATAATTTTACATCTATTTAATTTATTTCTGTTATCAGAAATTGTGATATTTACCTCATTCATTTTTCTGATTTGACATTGATATTGTTTCTCATTATTTAGAATATATATATACATATATATAATAATATTTATATATTTATGTATGTATGTGTATTTATATATATATGTATATATATATATATAATTAACGTAAAAAATATATATATACGAATATACAAATTGTATTAATTTTATAAATGTTTTCAATTTGAAAAAAATACATACTTTTATATATAAAATTTGAAATAAAAATGAAAAATATGCAATAATTAAATATAAGTAAATGTATCACTTTAAAAATTAAAAATATTTTTTATAGTTTACGCTTGCATAAATTTTACATAAAAAAAAATAGAATTTGTCGAATGTACTTTCTGATAAATAGTTCCAAGCTTTCAATCTATTCGAGTATTTTATACAATTGAAATATTTTTAATTAAATAGCAATTAAAAAATATTTAAAATACAATTAATATTATGTTAATAAAATAATATAGCAAAATATACATATTGCAATGTTTCATATCTATTCATTCAAAACTGACATTTTACATTGCAAAGTGCAGGAAATTCAATCAACTTTGATATACAGTAAACAATTATACTCTTACAGTAGGACAGTCGAGCAATTATTCTCTTCTGCGTACAATCGCCATTTATGACGTGGCATAATTCTTTTTCCGAACTCGTGAAATCGCGCTCCGCGGGGCACAACGGACACGATTCTGCCTTCTATTTTTTGCGAAATCCAATGCCACGCTCGAATACATCAGGAAAGCGCTGAACATGCTCTCTCAGCTTGTTCAGCGTGGGTAGTTACGATTTCCCGCGTCGCATAATTCGCGACTATTTATTTGCCCTGAACATCAGACCATGATTTAATGTATAATCACGCTGGGCGCGGGCCACATTAATGGTTATTTAATTGCGTGAGCGAGCAGCACGATATAGGATTACAATCATATTCGTTTGCATGTAAAATGCAGCTACCCAGCTGCAATAATCATCCATTGACATCTTGCGCATCGATCGCGCGATTCCTTCGGCTGTCCCCGTTACTAACAAAACCACTAGTCTTACGAAACCCTCGGAGAAGCGCTGTCTGAGAAAACCAGAGCGATCGTCTTTCCGATAGCCGGATGACTCCACGAGATCACGTATACCAGGAGAAAACTTAGCGACCGTGTGGGAGATCAGTTACGAGAGAGGGTGATCGGCGACGATCAAGGCGGAGGCGAGGTGGTGCGCACGTGAGAGAGGAGGAACGAGAAAAGCATTCGGGATTTAAAAGAACTCTCAGCACCCGGTAACTCCGTTGTCGAATGCGATGCGAAAAGAATGACCGGACCGCTCTAACGGGAAGGGGTTTCCGAAGCGGTTCGGTTTGGTTCGGGATACGACACCAAAGCCACCTGCTCTCAGAGTTTCCAACTATCCGTTAAGGTCCGGGCGTTCGGGGTCAGGAAACCACCAGCCAATTTCTTTGAGTGCCCGAAGTCGGGTAGTCATCGTCCCCGGTGTCCATTGTGCTCCTATTGTGATCGGATATCAGCGTTATTTTTGCCTGAATTGCAGAACGTCCGAACGTTTTCGTCTATCAATGGAGGGCTACGTCCGCATCGCTAAACTTTGAAGATGTCGTATGAGTAATAAAAGACCACAAATTCAGTCGAGCAATCGGACGATCAAAACATTAGCCTTCACGACGATCATCGTAATATATCTAGACCTTGGTGTTTACATAAAAATGTTGCAAAGTTATTTTTATTAGATATGACTTAACATTATATAAAACAATCTGTGCAAAATTAATTAATCAGAATTTGTCTTATTATAATTAACGTTTTTACACGTGTAAAAAAGGAATTCATTTAATTGCTTTGTTAATCCGAAAGTTTATAAAATGATTTATTATTATTATCAATATATGTATAAAAAGATAAATACGTACAATATATATAGAGAATTTCATATGAATACAAAGTTATATAAAAGGTAATATAAAGCGTTCAAGTTCGGCTTGATTGTTATAATATATCTTTCTTTAAATTGCTTTTAAGCAAGTTAACTATAAGTTATGAAATTCACAGCGTTATTTTATACAATTCTCCGTGTACGACGGAGGCGCTTTAAGATCGCCAAGAGTATCATTAGAAATATTTACATCACTCTCGAGGAATGACGTTAAGATTTTTAGAAGTATTGTTCGCGTTTTCATAATTTTTAGTGAAAATGTTTAGGTTTACACTATTACTTATTTTAAACACATACTGATTCTTGAATAAAGAATTTTTACAAAAATTTACGAGAGTGTTGCTTATGCAAAATAAAGTTATATAATAATTACCAGAAGATTCATGAAGATAGATATATGCACGCTTTTAGACGTAAGAGTATTTTGTTTGTTTAAATGAAGAAGTATGTATCACAACAAGTTATTAACTTTAGGTAAAACTATAGTCCACACATCAAATTCAAAAAATATGGAACATCTGAGAATAAGATTACTATGGTACAAGTGATGCCCAACTAACGAGACGTTACAAGTTGCGGAGATGTACAAAAGACAAGACAGACGTGTACCAAATTGGCTCAGGTAGAAAGTTTAAGAAGCACAAGAAAATTTTCTAAAGCGTTAAGAAGCTTGAGTGGTAATGGGAAGGGGATGGGCAAAGGTTCGTAGAGATGAGTTGGGAGACCCGAGATGAGAAACACAACTTACGTTAGATGCAGAAACAGAGAATACCACTAGAAATATTATTCACGAAGAAATATTATTCACGAAAGTTTGGTAATGCAAATAAATGAAATGTTGGAGATTGAGATAGATGAGAAGAGAATAATCCGACTATGACGATATCAGAATTAATGGGAAAACTGATATATTTTGGAATACAGTGATACAATATTTTGTATTATTGTATTATTGTAGATATATAATTTTTATACAATTCAAGAAAAAGTAATATTATATTAATGTTTAGAATTATATTAGAAAAGCAGTATAGTAAAAATATGTCATCATGTTAAAAAAGTTTAAATGTACAAATCTTTTTCTATGTGTAAATAATAAAACGCCACAGTAATATTACTTGTTTCATGTGCGCGCGCAAGTGCTTCTTTATAAAGAAATCATTACTCCAGCAATTAGCCTTTAACGGTTACCTAACATTTATATCTCGCGCATAATATTTTTCTCTCACCTCGGCAGCGACAAATGCAGAGAAAATTTACCTCTACATTTTCCATCTTTCGACTCTCTCATTCTTTATCTCACTTATTTCCACTTCTCTCTCTATTACTCCCGGACTCCCCCCGCCTTCCTGCTCCAACCACCTTCTCCCTCCCTCCCTCCCTCACTCCCTCCGAATCTCATTATATTCCCTCCTTAATTATTTCTTTTTCTTGAACGCTATTAGCAACTTTCCGCCTGACTTAGTTGTCGCGCGGCTCAAACTTTCATTTATTCCACCTTTAATTCTGCTCTTAGTAATAATACAGCTTCGGATGTAAGTATATCGATTGTAATATCGTCCATTTTAATCCTCGGCTAATTTTCACTTCCAAAAGATTTCAGATAATTAAAGATTTAACATTAAAAGAAGGCAGTCAAGAATGATTGATTTTCTCTCTCTCTCTCCTTCTCTCTCTCTCTCTCTCTCTCTCTCTCTCTCTCTCTCTCTCTCTCTGCCATGCTAGGTCGGTGAATTACGGCGCAAACCACGCTGTTATAAATAGGTTTCTTTCACGAAAAATATTCCTCCTCTTGGGAATTAAACTGCTTGCATTTCATCATACAGAAAACTCGGTCAGGTTCTAATTAACATGACGTTTTTGTACATTTTATTTAAAACATCATATTTATTTAAACAATTCTTTATTTTTTAATAATACAGTCCTTACTGTATTTTTCTAATATTATTAAATTTAGATTCGTTTTACTTCTTCAAACATAGCAGTTATTTTAATTACAACAATTTATTATTTTTCATGTACATAGCAATATATCTTATGCAATTAATTTATTTTATGCTCATTTGATAGGTTTTACTCAAATAAATTTAATTACATAACTAGTAAATATAACTAGTAAATAACTAGAGAAGAGCCACTTCTAATTTATACATTTATTTAATATACTATACTTATTATTTTTATCATCTATATATATATATAAAATTTATCAAACTGTATTCTCTTAAATATTATAAACTTATAATTTCCATTTTTATAATATTAAATTGTCGTTATAACTTTTTGTCACATTCAAAAATACATTAGAATTTAATATTATTATATTATTATTATTTATAAACATATACATATATAAATATCTATAAATTATGCAAATAATAAACGTTGCTTTATGCAACACAGAATATTCTTCAATTGGCACAATTTTTTACTCAATCTATTATTTGCCACTAATCCAACGGAAGTTTCCAAAAAAAAAGAAAGGAAAAAAACTAGAGAGTACGCAATATCCGTACTCTCTAGTTGGAAGGGGTAGTTCAATGCGAATTACCAATCGATCTATGCCGGTAAGGTCCCATAGGTATAGATGCCCTCGAAGGGTCTTTTCTCCTTTTTCTTCGTAGACGGGTGGTGGGTAGCATTAGCGTTAAGAGCAATAGAACAACGTGGCTACAGAGCGTGGCTTAAGGCGAGTCACCCCATACCATCCTCCGCCACAGCACCAGCAACGGTAGAAGCGACAAAAGCGGGGGAGGGTTGATTAATGGAAGGAGTAAAGTCGTCACCGAACAACCCTGGCAGGCAGGCGATCCTTCTCTCCTCCCTTACGCTTCAACCTCCTCTTTCCCACCCCCTTCTCTACGTCCCTTACATTTCCGTCACTCCTATTGTTTCTCTCCTTTCCTTTCTGTATCTTTCCTGACGGCGCAGCTCGCCCATCCCCGCACAGCGTTCCCACCGATCGACGTGAAATCACGGCGGTCTGACTTTTATTGTCAGCGATAATCTTCTGACGGAAAAAGCGAGCAGCACCCTTCGTAGAATACGCGACCGCCTCTCACTTAGTTTTTGGGAGGTAAGGGGATAGTCGAAGACGGCCACCTTCTGATGGTAAAAGCTCCCTCGCGCCGAGCTGAGAGAAAGAATTGGCGCGAACCAACGACACCGCGTAAAAGTTTGTTCCTTATCTAAGATATCGGGAGATGAAGGTGTGAGTGAGAACGAAAAGTCTTGTTCCTTTTCTGCGAATCACAGGGAACCTTCAGATACCGATCGAACACGTAAGCGCCGTTATTCGTACACAGATTCTATAGCGTATATACGCCGGATTTCGGAAAAACTTTTCGACACGATTTCGACAGCGCTTCGTTTCACTTTTCGCCTCGAGCAACGACGAGGTGGCGAGACCAACATGGAAGTCTATTGCGTGACCTAGGTACACCATCGTCGCAGTCACCGTCGTCACTACCACCAGCACCGCCAACCACCACACAACCTTTGGCCATCTCATAGAAACCGACGAGCGCAGCCCAATCAATTCAACGTCAAACTTAGCCCCGCAGGAAACTGTTCGGAGTGCGTCCCACCTCCGGCAAGTCACGCCATGACACGCCGATTTCCCGCTAAATTTATTTTCAATGCCCCATCGGATAAGCGTACTGCGAAGGTTTTCTAAGAGGGTATTGGGCGTAAACACACTGGAGGCACTAGAGAGAAAGTGAAATACAATAATATGTTGTGAGTTCATTTGCTTGACGAAATATTTATTTGACAATGTCGCGTAAAATCTTGGCTTACATGCAACACTAACATTGATCGATATACTTAATGTAAGTGTAACAATAATAAAAATTATAATAATAACTTTGTTGCATAACACTTACAAATTGGATATAAATAATGTTAAAATTACAAAAAGAGAAAGAAAGAGAAGAAAAGAAAAAATACAAAGTGCTAACAAAAGGCGAGGCAACAGCGATACAAATGTCTAAACATGATATTTATAGAAATATAATTTTATATGGCTGTGTTTGCTCTTTCCGTTTAACAATTACACTAAACTAAATTAAAATTATATATGATTTAATATTAACTACATTTAACGCTTTAATAAGTTATGCAACCTATGCTCCTAAAATTAATTATAAGTTGTTTTTACTCTAACAGTGTATTTCCTGTGTGAATTGTTTATCTCTTTTTCTGCGCAACAGTGATTTTTTTAACAATACTTCATTGACAAGGGGTCCTTTAAAAGAGTCATCTCATTAATTCAGCACGTCATACTTGTGCTTGGAGAAGGGTGGAAACATTGAAAACGAATGGTAGAAATGGTGCGGCAGGAAGGGGGCAGAGAGGGGCGTAGAGTAAGTAATCGAGTGGCTCGCTATGCTTTTAATGAGATCCTCGATGACACGAAGACAACTACGTCGGTGACTCTGACGGCTTCGACGATGTCGGCGACGGCGTCAGTGACGATAGCCGTCGTCGTTGGAAACAGCTCGCTTTGACTTAAAAGTGCGACCGGGCATCGAACGGAAAAACCCCCGGGATAATACTTTCCCAGAAGTTCCTGGCCCCTCCCGATCCCCGGCGCACTCTTTCTCGGTCTTGACGACCCCCTGGCTCTACGATTTTTCCGTCCGGTCATGAATAGCAACGAGTGGAAAAACAGGAAAGTTCTGGCAGAGGCGACCAAGTTTCTCACCCAAGTTTCTTCTTAGCTGTTGGAACCGCTTCTACGTACTGACTAACGTCCCACACCTAGCGAAACGCAATGGGCGACCGTGCAAGAACTAACGTTTCATAATTAGCCGCATCATTAATGAGAAAGTATCGGTAAATGCATTGGGTAGCAGAAAAGAGTAACAATTCTTTCAGGGAATATAGCATAATTTCTAATTGCAAATTAATGAATTGTATAATGTTTTATGTATAAAATATGTGATGTAACTGATATACAGTTTTATCTCGTTACTCTGTTTCCTGTATTATTTGTGCATTAATTGATTTCCTGCAGGTTAAATTTGCACCGCATTAAAATTTTAACTCCAAATAAACGCAGTCAGAATTTATTTTCAAAATATAGCTAATATAGAGTATACTATTTGTGGAAGATAGTTGTGGCATCACAACAAAGGATTTTGGTCTACGGTAGCATAGCAGCCAAATTATCTCATCGCGACTAGGAAAGCTCGTTATAGAACTAGGGCAATTGTTGGTCTGTCAGAATCTATGTATTCAGGAAAGTTTTAGTAAAGTGCTTCGCGTAGTTTACCGCCGTTTTAGTGATGATATCTATATGAATTCTTCCTTTCATATGTGAGATCAACATTGTAGATATTCTTAGTACCAAGAATTGGGTTTCGATAGACAAACATCTGTAACACAATTTTTAGTAATCAATTCTTCATAATAGAACAGTTTAGACGTAGATTTTGAAAGAAATCGTATTATGTTATTGCGTTTGCTATTTTCCTCAAGTAGAATAACAAGTCCTGATAATATCAAATGACATTAAAATGAATCGTTACTGATTAAAAAGTAATTTTTAGTAATCATTTTGGAGTGCGCGCGGTTCACTTAACGCTACAACAATTTGAAGCATTTTTGATTGACTAATATCAAAAAGAAGGATTTTACTAATTGACCAATCAGAGAAAGCTTCAAAGCGTTTAGTGTAGCATTAAGTGGACCGTAGCTTTGAAGTCATCTTGACGTCATTTTGATGTTATGATAACTTGTATTCTTTTTAGATATTACACTAGCTTGTTTTTTGTAGTAGAAATTTGTGAATCAATTTTACATTAATATTTATTTTATTAATATATAATATACAAAAAAACGAATGCATCAAAACTTCCGCTATTTAAAATTTACAGATATCGCTCTTCTTTTTGTGTATTACAGGCTCTTCGAACCGCGCGAAACGATCGGAGTTTTTCGTCCGCTCGATATTTTCGCGTACGACGAGTAATCGGTTTCACCGTGTCGTCGTGTATAATCGACGAGACGCGAAACGTTTTTATCGTTCGCTTTATCCCGCAATACGACGAATAATCGCTTCCATCGTGTCGCCGTTTTAAAAACAGGACGTGGGCGCAACGAGCGGCGCTCGGTTTTGTTGCGGTAAACTCGGTCGACGCTTTTGGCGTCGTTGCACGACAAAACTGCCCCCGCCGCGACAGGTTCGAGCCCGCCCTTGTCCCGATAGCGTGTACAGCCGGGGGAGGTTGACTTTTTAAAACGCCGCACGCGGAGGAAATTCCCAGCAGTTCAAATAGCCGTCGGCTACGGCGCGGGACCCGTCACCACCAACACCAGCAACACCACCGCCATCGCTATCATCGTCACCTCCTATTTGAAGCGTCAGACCGCATACACGCACGCGGGAGAACACGGTGGCACGCGGGAGAACGCGGTGGCACGCGGGAACGCGCTCGTTCGATTCGGATTCAACGATTTAAATCAAGTTGATTTAAGCTTTCCCCCGGACCGACCGGGAATCCGCTTGACCGTGTTTCCACTTTCGCCTACCCTGCTCCCTTCGTCCCGTCGCTATACCTAATTCTATCTCCCGACCCTTCTACTCTCCTTCGCGCCTGGCGATGACGCCTCCCTCTTTTTCGATGCTGCCGTTTCCATTTGTACCAACGCGACCCGATTCAGCGCGATCGACATCAAACGCGCGCAACGAAATCGATCTACGAAATGCAGTTACCGTGACCGAAGTGTGTTGTAGCAGCCGGAGAGGGTGGCCCGATTCTGTTTGCCTGTACTGTCGCTCCCGTACGACACGAAAAGTGCGAGATCGATTTGGTTTGATCTGCTGACCATTCGTTTTTTTAAATTTGGATCCGCGCTGTGCAGATTTTTATCTGCGTGTTTAGCATTTTTTAAAACTGTGAAAATGAACTGAGAAATGTTCGACACAACTCAGCACAACAGCAGAACGCCCATACAGCATACTTTATTCAGAGACATCCTAGGAACATTCTTAGAACGTTCAGAGGACGTAGGGACGTCTCTGGATATCTGTAGGATGTTTATCAATCTTCCTTGGAGGTCTCTGCTGTGTGGGGGGTCAAGGTGAATCTTTTGGTGCCTAATAATATTTTGTGAATTTTGCGAGAACAGCTTTAGTTCTCGCTTCAGCTTCTAAGATGAATATTCATAGTATGTTTTTATTTTAAGATCGTGTTAAGTAATGTCGTAAGTGCAAATATAACTTTGTGATTGACTTCTGACATCTCAAGATTATACTTAAAATTGTCTTAAATATAAAAACTGACTACGAATACCTTAGATTGTGTTTTAGAACTGATAACAAATAATTGGTTTGCTTGAACTGAAAATCATAAAAATTTACACAAAATGTTATTAGACACCAAGATCTGCCTTGACTGAATATACTCTCCTTCACTTATTTGTATTAAATATCTAGATTTTGTACAAATGGAGCAAAGTGCATAGATATATAAGCTATAAAATGAGTTTCAAAATTGTTTTCCAAAAAAAGTAAAATTTTAATTTTAAAGCTTTTCTAAATATATCATTTAACTTTATATTAGCTTTAAATGAAATTTCTTCGAAATATTGTTTAATCAAATAATAGCATAGCTTAAGCAACGTTACGACATTAAATCTTGTCGAAAAGGTCACAGGCGTTCACGGCTGCCATTCTACCTGCTTATGCTTCAGAGATCGTTACAGCGACTATTATTAACGTTGCCTAGTGGAAAGCTTGTCATTTAATTGGCATCAATTTTCGGGAATATGACGATATCGAGATATTCCTGTGGTGATTTCGTATGATATCGATTCTGTGGAATATGCCTAATTCCGGACATCGTGAGCGCCGTGTGCTAGCAGGGGTATTGCGTGTCGACTAATTGATGCCGGTTTATTAGCTGCCTCTTTCGGCTGCGGAGGCGTGAACTGTCGGAGTATTATTCGACGTCCGACTGCGCGCCAGGGGCAGCCCGATGCATAATTAATTTGAAATTGCATTGTGCGAGGGAGCGAGAACTTGCGCGCCACGTGGAAAGGCCATGCCAGGGGGGTTGTGAAGCGCACATATGAGGGTGATGGTGTGATGGCGATACAGGGGAAGCACTGCCGGCGCAACATTGAGGCTCGTACCGTTTCCGGACCTGACGTGCGGTATTGTTCCGCGAATGGTTTTAAGGTCGCCTTGTCTCCCTTCGCACCACCGCCTACCCAAGCTCGACTCCTTTGACTGATGCATTTCGCTTGAGCCCTCGGCCCATTTGTATGCACCACGCACATAAGTCAGGTACAAAGTTAAATTGCCGCTACATTGTACCCCAAGACGTTGGACCAGGTGATACCAACAAGTCGCCCTGAAAGTCTCGCCGTCGCAACCGGCGCACGTTCGCCGAGAGGTTAAACGCCTCGAATCGGCGCGTGTCCTCGTCTTCTTCTCTTTATCCTTTGTGCGCTTTATCCATGCCGTCTCTCAGACTTTTCCGCAGTTCGGATTCGTGTCCGGAGTATGAACCGTTCGGCGCTCAGTTTAACCGTGCACCGACAGTGACTCTTGCATAATTTTTCTTCTTACGGATTCGATAAATGTAACGTCTCTGCATTATGATTAATGTCATAAAAGATGCATTTATATTCCATAGCTTAATGCTATACAGTCTAGATTGTCTAGAATTCTAGAATATATCGGCTATTGGGATATTGGCTTTATCTTCTAAATTATAATAAGATTTAGAATTGTTAATAGTGTATATTGCACAATCATTACTAGTCTAAGTAATTTGTCAGCTGCATTCATTAAATCATTAAGCTTCGAATTGTTTTAATTACTTTGCTAAATCATTAGAGCAATATAAGTTAGAATAATATAAATTTTTCATAGCTTTTAATTTGTAAAATATAAATGATAATATTTACAATATATTCCATAAATGTTCAATCTATGTGAAAAACCTTTGGAAGAACTAAACTATACACATCTTTTTGATTAGTGAATGTTTTGTTAACTAGAGTAAACTATTTTTACATTTGCTTGCATGTATACACGAAACATCAATGTAAAAAGTACACTAAATGAAATATTTATCGAAATATCGAAACTTGAATTAAATTTTCTGTAATTGCGTAGCGAAGCATGATTCAGTTTTCGGCTTTTAAGCAAAGACCAACGAAATTTACGATCCAATTCGGTATTGGAATGGATATGTATTAATCTGTACAAAGGCGGTTATCATTTTTAAGCAGATTATATTGATGAAAATATGATGCGTTCAACTTTTCGGGCCAAGTGACTTTAAATCGTAAAATTACGAGATATTGCAAAAGCAGCGGAAATCACAATAAATTGTATCAAGGCAAACTCGCCATGCACGAAAAATAGAATCGACAATGTACATATGACAATTGAGATAATATATTTATTATTCTATGACATAACAATTATTTCATTGAAATTAATTCATTATTATGTCCAATGTTGTATTTATCGATCGCAAATGACGGGCACTATAATATTTAACGTATCCATTAATACTCATATTAAATGCGTTTGACATTTGGCAAAAAGTTACGTGCGCCGCTAAATATAAAGGAGCTGGATAAGATGAGGAATATATTTGCAAAATTTATTTAATGTCACCTCGCGAATGATAGTAAAATCCTTTTACAAAGTTAATTAAAATTTATGCAATATTAATTGCATTAAAAATATGACACCCAAATGATATATATATATATATATCATTGTCATATATATATATATATACAGGGTGATCCAAAATGTCCGTATTCGGAGTACAGGACATGATACTTTATGTTAAAAGAAACAACTTTTTCCTTTTGCAAAATTGCTGTAGACAATTTGCAAAAAATCTGACAAGTAGTTTTTGCAGGAGAGCAGATTGAAGTTAACAAATAAGCGCAAAAATTATTTATCGGACGCAATTTTGCTAAAGGAAAAAGTTGTTTGTTTTAGCATAAAGTATCATGTCCTGTACTCCGAATGTGGAAATTTCGTATCACCTTGTACATATATATGTGTATAAGATGAGCAAATGGGATAATGTATTCACACTGAATGTATTTTTTGGGCAATAAGTTCTACTAACACATACGTCAGAAATTTTGACAGCTGATAGTAATGCCAGCACGTGTTTCAAGAAAAGACAGCGGCACATTCTGTGGGTGGGAAACGCCCGTAACTAATGGGGAACGCTTCGCACGTGCTGTGACGTCTACAATTTATCAAAACTTGTTCAGAGTTATTTTACGAGTTAGGTGGCACGATACGCTCCCATACGTGGCTGCACGGAGCCAAAACGACCGCACGTGCATTTGGATCAAGATAACCAATGATTTTGACGAATTATGCGACTGCACGCTGCGATTCGGTTCACATAACAAATGGTTTACAAATTATTTCGATAGCAATAAATTTATCTCTTGCCATGTTACACAATATTTACATTGCTTTATCATGCAATGTATAAACCGCTATCATCTGTGGTATATATCAACCATGGTATATTTACTCTATAATAATTGTACACGTTGACTTCTAATATCAAAGAAAATGTTATGCAATATTAAATTACAACAATTAGTATTACTAATTATTTAAATTTTTTTGAATTTATTAAAATAATATGTAGTAATAAAAATTCTTAAATACAATAACAATCAATCTAATATTTTTATATATATTTTTAAACAATTTAAATCATATTTAATAACATACGGTATTTAAATAATATTATTAAAATTTATTAATTACTTTTATTGCTCACTGCAATTGTAAGTTAAACATTTGAATTTTTGCGAAAAGCCATTTATTTAATTGTCTGCTATTGATATGAAAGTATATCTGCCTTTCATTCTGTTACAATCAAATACAAAGATATCCCATATATTTTATTTTATGTTGTTCATTTTCATTAAACTTAGTGATTAAAAACTGGAAAGTTCAATGAAAAAAGTTTTTACCGTACATATTATCATCCTCTCTATCCTATTTAAATATGTAGAAATGACACGTTAATTTATTATCAATATATTTTCTTTTTCAAAGCTTATATATGTATATGTAAATATTATATTCACATATACATGTATATTGCATTATTTCGTTTTAGATTACCTCTTGCGAAAGCTATATGAAGCGTAACGTACATAAATGCGTACAAATGCGTACTCTGTGTGCACTTTTTCTACAGATACATTTCAGTTTCCTTTGTTGTACTCTTATCCATGTTTTCCGTTTTATCTTTTCTGCGTTTCTTTAGCTGGTATCTGGATTTTCATTACCTGTGGAGGGCGGATCCAGAATGAAATATATGACGTACTTCTCACTAATCCTTCACGCGAAGTAGCGTGGAGAAAGATCGTTTATCTACGAATGCATACCCGTTCTATTGGCCGACAAAACAAAAATAAAATATATATTTTGCAAAGGTGTGATAAATTTGGAAGCTCGTTTGTTTCATTAATATTACTTATAACGATAAATTTTTGCGTAAATTTCCTTGTTAACAATGCACTATGTATTACTTTCCAAGTAATTTGTCAACGTACATGGCAATAGTAACGTCTAAACTGATGAAAGGAGAGAATAATTTGTCTAAACTATCTGGAAAATGATTCTCTCTTAAAGGACAACATTCTGCTTAAAAAGTTTTTTTATTATTTAAGTAAAAGAAGGTATTATAAAATATAATGTATATGTTATCATTTTAATGATAAAAAAACTGTATTACATTACCTCTTTTTATTTGTGCCGCAAAAATAATTTTACAAAAATTTCCACGACGGGAAGCTTTTTGTAATGATATTTTTACATTACTGATACAGTCATATAATTTATTGATAGAAGACCCCATCCATTTGTGTTATTAAAATATTTTTACTGATTTACTTGTTTTATATCAGATTTGCAAGCGTGTTCCATTCCGAGTGCTAACACATGAGGTTGTGCATATGTCTTTGATATGATATATGAAAATGGAGTATGAAAATTAGTTTCGTTATTAGAATGGTTCGCCGTTTCTCAAGGTGTTCTCTTGCGTCAAAGCAACTGTTGTGAGTTGGAGAGATACACGTTTCAGGGAAGTACCGTGTGCGATTTACTGTACGATTAGATTTGCAAAGTTGAGATTTACTTATTCATATTACCATATTACATCTATACAAATGTTTTGTAGCGATTCAATATAATAAAATGATTGTTTAAATTTTAAAAAAATAAAGAATAAAATTGTGAATTTTTGGCAAATTCTTTTTTATATAAATCAAAGATGTTGATATACAGTATACGCCAAAAAAAAATGCGACTCTCTTTTAATCATTATTATGTTTGCTGAGTATGACACAGTAACGCAGTGATTGCAATTAAAGGAAATCATATCGAATAAATATTTGGTAGGACAAAATATTTGTGTTATAAACAAATTTGCCCCCGTCTACTCACTTTATTTAACTAAACTGACAACTGAAGTGTTAGTTGTAAGAGTCGTATTTTTTTTGCACATACTGTAGATATAAAAGTACAATCATTTTATGAAAAATTTTATTCATAAAAACAATTAAAAATAAATAAATGAAAACATTTAATACAACGTTAAAATATCTTAGATTTAAAATATTTTTGAAACATTTGAAGCAACAAGTTCATTTCATATACTTACACCGTTAATTGCAGTTAAAAGTACATGTAAAATATATGACTTAAGAATTACGTATTTAAATTTTGCAATTAATATATTCTTATATTTTTTTCTTTAAATTTTGCAATAAAATATTTGTTGCTTGTACATGTCAACATTAATTTTTCAAAATGGTGCTCTTTTCACAAAAACATGAAATGTCTTGCTTTCTTGTTGCCACGAGCTTTCATTGTTGCATAATTTATGCTCGCGAATGAAATATGTTTTTCGTCATGAATGTATGGGAGACAATAAAAGAAAGGTTGGCTCGCTACATCCGGTTAAGCTTAACGTAAATGAGTGGGCATGAATTAGCAAACACTATTCACACTCCTGCATAGAAAATAAACTTTTGCAAATACCATGCTACCGAGTACTAAATAGTACACAAAATTTATCTTTTAACTTTTATTAATAATGTATGATCTTTGTGTTTTAAATTTCCTTCGTTGAATATATTTTTAAAAATAAAAAGTTTTGCATGATTAAGTTATTGCATGATTTTGTGCAATAAGTTGTTTGAGTATGTATGGTATTATAGCTATGAAAAGAATGCATATTCATCAGAAATATTTGTCATTTTCATCATATAGAAAAAAAAAGAGAAGGAACTGTTTGGAATGGGATTTTCATAGAAACAAGAGAAAATTAATTATAAGCTTTAGGAGAAAAATTTCTATTTATTTGACGCTATTTAAATTAATTACATTTTGATATAACTTTATATTTTCTTTGTTACAAATCTATACCCTTTGCGTAACTGATATTATAAATTTAATATATTATTTAATCAATTATACTGTGTAAGAACGTAATAATGAATTCAATATTTTAAATTGCTCAATCTAAACTAATATATTATTTGACAAAAAATGATGTATGGAATGGTCCGCGATTCATTTGACGAATGCTCACTTATTCTTCTCGTATTGTAAAATTGAATTAAAGCAAAATTCTTGACATTAATAATACATAATATATATACAACGAGATATCGAGAATCATGTAATTTTCACTCTCCATATAACTACAGCACCGCATACCAGTAGAATTCGGGAAATTATCTCTCGCCGCAACCGAAACAGGTGGTAAAGTGATAAATTCCTCTGATATTTAATCGCTCGATATTGATCGTTGACCGAGCAATTTGTCATATGTATACATATATGTATATATATTTGATGTATGTGACATAAACTCACATGAATGGTTTTAACTTTTCCTGACAATTCTAGAAATTCTTTATAAGAGAGGAGTAGAGAGTGACCGCAAAACACTACCGTGTTGGCTTATAAACGCGAACATAGAGCTGGCAAATAAGCGTAAAGCCTACACTTTCTCGTTAGCAGATCAACGTGGATGTTCCCGGTTTATGCACTTATAAAGCTTCGCTCGCTCTCATCGCTGTTCGCGTCGCTGACGATGTGAATGGCGGCGGAGGGTGACGGTCATGGTGGGACACGATGTATCCTCTGGTCATCGGCATGCGGCGTGTAGTTCCGTGAACACGGAGAAGATTAACTGCGGTATCACTATACGCGGAAAGGGGTTAAGAAGGGTTGCATGGACGAACGGTGAACGCGCGATAGAGAGATGGGAGACCATAACGCAATCAGTTTGATGGAGTTGCCGTTACTGGCGTTACTGCGATCGCGTTGAAACTGAAAGATACGGCCGATTTCCATGTCCGAGTGCGAAGGAGAGTACAGAGTAAGCTAGAAAGGAATAGATCAGCGGAGGCATCCGTATAGAGAGAAAGCAGTTGTAGCAGAGAATTGAGCCGCGTGGGACAAGAGTGCTGTTCGCTGTTGTTCTCCTGTCCACACTTGTGCACTGAAACTCTAGCTATCATAGACTCTGCGTCGAATCCTCTATGCTATCTCCTCCACTCACTCGAATTATCCTTCCCTGTCTCGCTCGTGTTCCTTCTCCTCTCTCCCTCTCTTGCTCACCCTGACGGTATTCCTCTAACATTGGCCCACCCTCTGTTTCCATCTCTTTCTTCTCCATCGTCGCTTGGCTAGTCGTCCTTGGTCTGGTCCTCTTTCTCTGACATGCGGGGTCGTTCACTGGAGCACTTCAATTTGCATTACGCTCGACCGCGCATAGCCGAAGGATCAATTAAATTTCTATTAAGCGAAGCAGCCTTTTCCGTCCCGACCAGGCTTAGCGCGCCGCAGGCGCACGCGCCATTTATCGAAGAGATTATTTGCATTGTCTCGTGTCGGATTTATAAATTATTTATTATTTTATATTATTGCTTGCTAGTATTTCTATCTACCAATCAGTAAATCTTATGGATGCATACAAATTTTAATGCAGATAAAAAATAGAGGAAACATAAGACTAATTATATAATTATACCAGTTTAAAATATGAATTAAATTGCAAATGTCATATTATAAATTAATAAAATTTGTAGTTATTTGAAGAAGTACATAATTCAGATTTTCCGCTTGTAGCAAAAAATTATATTTATGAGATAATATTTATGAATTAAATTATATTAGATCACGAATTTATTTTTGCATAAATTGTACGTATTAAAATACGTATAATTTTTGTAGAAATTACATCTGAAATTATTTTATATGAATAACTTAAATCCTAAATGTTATTTCGCAAATATGTTCTTTTTAAATTATACACATAATGCGTGTATAATTTAATATTTGTAATTATTGTATACATAAATTTTATTGTAGTATATATAATATTTTCATAATCTATTTTAATGTTATGGATAAAAGTGTTACCGAATTGGACTTACCGGTATAGATTTTTCAATAAATGATAAAGGGTACAAAATAGAATAAAAGCAAAGAGATGCGGAAGTTACATAACAAATCGATATCGGAAAAAGTAATTCACTCAGCATTAAAGTATTTCTTTATTTGATAAAAACTAATTTTATTATCCGAATTTTAGATGCTAGAAGTCCGAAACCGTCTCCTCGTTCGTTGGACTATGAAATGGTCTTTTTTGGAACGACAGAGCTTACTTTGGACACTCATCTTCGTGTCGGTGGCATGGCTATATCGCTTTTTATGGATGACACCATATGGTGCCAGTTTTTCCAGAATATGGATGATAATAAGAAATAGGGATAAGTTATGTACATACGGTACCTAGAATAAGATTATATATATCAAAAAGTTTGTAATATTCTTCTTGTACAATGCTAGAACTATCGCAAAGCGTAATTTATCATGTTGTAAACATATAATAGCTTACTTAGTATTACTTGTTTTATTAACAAAGATATAAAAGAAACAAATTTTCAACCGCGAGATTGAATTTTATCGTCGGACTGAGTTTTATCGTCGAAAAAAGTGATTTGGGGGGATGTAATTCTCTTTTATAGAATTGATTTAATCGGCGAAGCTACTAATTCCACCGCGGGAAGACGCTTTTTCCGGACCAGTCTTGAAATCGCTTTTTCTACTCTTTGCTCGGCTTACTGCGAAATCCTTATATTCGCGTCGGCGGTATACCGCTTTTTATCACCAACCCCATAACGGTTGCATCATTCTCTTTCTCTTCTCACTACGATCGGCGACTGAGACAGGCAAACTTGGCCGCCACCAAAGAGGATTGCAAAAAGGTTATTTGCCAGCCTGATCCGTCATGAAGCCGGACGGGTGACGGGTGTTTTTACGTTTCTATGTCTATGAGACGAGGATATGCTCGACCTTGCTGCACTGTACTAGCATTCGCGAGGTAATCCTTGATTATAGTGATCGAATTGCCGTCGTACTGATAAAGGTACATGCTCTTGTATATGTATAGCCAATCAGTTTACCTCTTTGGCGGTAAACAGCAAAGTTGTGAGATACACCGCTATATGTATATAGTTCCTTTTTATAATATTTCTTAGAAATACCAAAGGAAAGGAAAAAGATAGGCGAAATCTATAGGGAAATTTTAGATTATTTATGACTTTGTCGATCTTGTGTTTCTTGTGCTTCGTCGATATAAAAAGGAATGCTAATTAACTCTTTGATGCACATATTTCAAATCTTATGCAAGTTATTAAAAAGCAATGTAAACAATCTTTTTTACTTTTTTGCATATATTATTTTTCTTAATGTAAAAATGGAGATATTATCTTTTACATTAAAATTTTTATTAGCGTCAAATTTTAATATTGCAGAGAATAATTAAGGTAGATACCTGATAAAATAAAATGAGTTCTATTATGTTAAGATAATTTCTCAAAGTATAAAAGTCCGGAAGCCTAAAAAGCTATCCCTTCATATAAGCACTATCCGAGGATTAAAGCGAGATTTCCAATATCGTGTGTAATCCAATATATTTATTTCTAATACGTTTTAATTACATTTTTCATTGCATGATACAAATTTTGTATTATAAGTACACATACATATTTAATACATATAATTGTTAGACATTTTTACGATTTTTGTAGAAAAAACTATACAAAGTTCTTTATATATAAAATTTCCATATAAAAATAATTGTTATGTCATATAATATGCTTTTTCTATTATTACGCTTTTTATTTTTCTATCTTAAGCAAGGGAATACTGACATCGTTTTAAATAATCATTATGCTATAATGTAAAAATATCAAGTGCGAGATAAAAATAGAAAACAGAAAAAAGCATATTAGAACAAAATCACAATTCCTATACCATTTTGCGCGCCGTACAGACTAACAAGTTCAATTCAATGAATCGTTATGTACGCCGAAACCTAATTGACTATGATCCTGTCAAACAAGCGTGTGCCGTGTTGCCTCGCACGCAGCGATTACCGGCATGTATCCCGCTTGAATACCGTCATTCGATGAGATCAGGTAAGCCATGGTTGCAGATGTTGCAGGAAATGTTTCGTACATAATGCGGTTATATATAGTAACATTGTACAACGTAAACAATATAATACATATGTTGTGTGCAAATAAATTGTGTAAACAATTTTGTATGTATATACATATATATATATACATACATAATTTTTACACGATTTATTTACATACAACATGTGCATTATATAGTTTACGTTGTACGCATATATAAACACACAGACAAACAATATGTATATATATATATTTATTTATATATACATGTGTATCAATTTTTATTGTCCCTTTGCTGCCGATATCCTTCATTGTTTCTGCACTGTAATCTAAATATAATCCAACTCAGCAAATTTTAACGGCGCAATGAAGTTACTATTCGATTGGGATAACGCGTCACGTAATTAAGTTGTATGATAAATGAGATAAAGAAAAAGAGACAGAAAAGTAGGATTACGTTTTTATTAAAAAAAGAAATGTATATGTATTACTAAATAAAACTCACTATTGACGCAATAATACGAAATAATTTATTTGTCAAGTCGACAGTTTTACGTTTAACATATATCAGTAAAATTAAAAAATAAGTAAAATACACATTATGCGATTAATAAAATGCAATCTTACATTTAAAATAAATTTAAAGCATATTTAATTTGAAGCTAATTTATATTATAAAGAATAACTAAAATTCAATTCACGAGACACATATACATATATACTGTTAAAAATAAAATGTTAATTTTAACTTAAAAACGTATGATGATGAACTTTCTGAGACATGTTAAAATGTTAAAAAATTAATATTTTTGTACAAAGCTGCCGTTTCCTCGATCATTTCTCGTTCGTTTCTCGTTTAATCAGTCATAATACACGAAATATCTACGCATATACGTTGAATACGTTCAAAAATGCTGTATAACTTCATACGTTGAAGTATTCATGATACCAAGTACGTATTGGACCAAGTTAAAAATGCACGATGTCAATGCTCCCTCAATCACATAACTTTGTAGTAATCGATCTTTGATTCAAAATCTTTCCTCGCTGCGAAACGTGCACCGTCATACGGACAAATTCTTCCGTTCTTCATCCTCCGTTCGGTTCCTTCTCCGCACCCGTTTCTTCACCATCTGTCCTACTCTCTCACATTCACCTGCTCCATCCCTTTCTTCTTTCCGCAAGCGTCCCAGCCACCCCGACAGATAAAACTTCATCCTTCGCTCCGTTTCTCACACCGTCACCCATACCATGCCATTTATATACGATTTTTCTCGTAATCGCGAACATCCATTTACGACGGGCTCCTTCAATTTCTCGTTACCCCAACCCGCGGGCCCACCCGTGCACCCTACACCCCCGTCGTGCCAGCGTCGTGCACCCTTCTTCGGCTTATGCCCCCTCTACCGAAGCCAGACGTCCTTTGCTATTGATTTACGACGGCTATTTGCAAGATCACGCCGAGCGCGTTAAAACTTTCTACAACTGCGCCACGCCTTGTGTCGTATTGCTTCTCCTAGCGATTACGCCGAGTCATTCTGAAATGTTTCTGAAAGTTTCGTCGGGAATCGGACGCTGGCCAGGCGTGGGCGAGGAAGCCGCCGCAAATCGCCCGAGGCTGTTGCTGAAAACGTGCCGCGCCGTAATAATTCGTTCTGCTTTCACGCCACTTTCCTATTACGTACCGCAGTGTATGAATCTACGAGTACATATTGTGTTTGAAAACATTATTATTTTTATGAAATCTTCTTTCCAAAATGATAAGAACGTGATCAGAGCGCTTTCTCCTTACTCTGCATGAAATTTTGTTTTCCGTATAAATACAGAACTTAATAATTGTAATAAGTATCTACTATGATGTGTTTTAAAGTATAAACAAAGAAATAATAAAAATGTTAAAAATTGAAATATTTATTAATGTTTAGAAAAAGATAAAAATAGTATACGAGCCAATTTGAGATATAAAAAAATCCTTCTCTATCTTTTTTGTCTCATATAAAAATCGGAAAGTGTATATCTCTGTGTATGAGTATATTTGTCCTCGGTATCTATCTAACAGTCAATCGGTCAAAACAATCTCTACGTTAAAACATCTGGTATCAGATCGAGTTGCGCTGCCAACAATTGGAGATGGTTATCATTTCCGTTTTCAAATTGGAATCGTGTCAACCTTTCAAAAATTCAAACAATCTAAAACCGATTCAACAGTCACAGTTTGTATAAATGCTTAAGATAATTCAGAAAACCTTTTTGTTATTGAAACGATTCTTTTTTTAAATATAAAATTGCTATATCATTTAAATCCTAAAAAATCTGAGCTATTATATTGAAAAATTATATATACTTAGCAATAAAGAATATTTATGAAAAGGGATAGAGAAAGAATTAAGATAAATTACACTTATAAGGAAATTGATTGTTATATAATTCTTTTCTGTATAGAAATCTCCAAAAGAGGAACTATTGAAAATAAAATATTGCAATTTTTTAGTAAATTCTAATTAAAGGGCATAATATTAGAATAGCTATTTAAAGTTGATACAAATAATTTAATTAACTATTGTACAATTCTTTAATAAAAATGTATGTAAAAATTTATTTGAATCCATTTAGTCGTTTAAAAGTTATTTACCTAAAACTTCAGCAAAATATGGATATTTCACTGCATAAAACCGTTATAAGCCAAATTATTTATTGTTTTATTTTTTGTAGTTAGTTTCAGGGTATGTATGGCTTAAAATTGTTGGATGATATTAGCTGGTATTTTGGCTAATACTTTTAACTGATATTGTACAGCTAAAATATCTTTAAATAGATAACGTTAATAAAATAATGCATAAATTCCGAAAGGAAATTTTCACAATACGATTAATAATGAATTACCACTTACCACTTAACTAACGTATGACATTGTATAACGTCACAAATTGTATAATGCCACTGTTGTTAACCAAAATAATATAAAATACAATTGCAAAACAATTTTGAATAGCATATAAGCCGTTGAATCGGAACGTACACGTAAAATGTTTATGCTAAAACATGCAACTGCCGAATGAAAAGCTTAATGCAATACGGTTACGTGCAATCGCGCGTGCTTTAAAATAATTGAAACTTCAATAATTAATGCAAATGAAAGTGTAAAATGTACATCCATTAACGACGACGCTTCAATACGTTCTCGCCATCAATGATGTAAAATCACCGAATGGATCGAACCATATGCGAAATCATGGAACATATCGCAAGGGGTTGGCGGATGCGGAAACCTGGTTTAATGTGTCGAAGTATGTACCATGGCCATTTACGTCGCTAGCATATGAAAAGCTAGTCTACAACCGCAGCTCGAGCACTCTTGATTCACCTCTGTCGACTCGTAAATGAATCACTTGATAGGCAGTTAAAGCGCCTGTTGCTTTAAGGATCGTACGTGAACTCATTGGCAACCTAATAGTTACAGAACTACTAACTGTTTTTATAGGCTTTCATCGCGGATGGTTAAATTAATTCTCTCATTATCATTTGTTCCGTCATCAATATATAAAGACTTTAATATTATTCACGAATCTATTTCGGAATAGATCCTACTTTTACTATAGAGCTGAATTTAATTATAAATTATACAATTATAAATTGATGCAAAAATATGAATTTCTATTCTTTATTATTTAAACTTTTATATTAAAAATCTGAACTTTATAGACTTTTGTATTAAAAATTTACATTTTATAAAAAAATTGTATATTATATATATTATTTGTATTATTATAATAATTTTGTTTTAACTTTTAATATTCTAATATATAATAATTTTAACTTTAAAAATTTTATAATACTAAAATATTAAATTTTTTAAAGTCAATAAAAATACATACATTTGTTTTAAATTTAACCATATGAACATTGTTTATCAAATTAAACTAACGTATTAATTTTTAACTAATTTTATTTTAGAAAAATTAATGTAATCGTAAATGTATTTTATGACAAAATTATAAGTTTATTAAAACCTCTATCTAATCTTGCATCTGGTATATCCAATAAGTTCTTAAAATGTTCCTCAATTTGTGAATATATAAATAGCCTGTTGCTTGATGAATGTATGTGTCGCTTATAATTTTTTAATTCCATCTTGAAGAATCACACATCCAACGTGTGGAGATTCTTTCGATATGAAATTCTGTTCACGTTTACGCCGGTGCTTCCGACACCTTTTTTCACGTCCTTCGACAGCTGGCAACAGCTGTTGTGAAAAGCTGCCCAAAACGAAGACATAGTTCTTCAACGAAATACGAGACCGTTCCGAGAGTTTATTTTTCTTTTTGCACGTCTGAGAAAAATAAGGCATATCAATTTTTCGCTATCGCCATCCCATCTCTTTTCCCCTGTCTTTCTTCTAGTATAAAATAGATTGTTTAGAGCAAAATTCATAATTGAAATAACTCCTTTCTACTATAATATTATTATATAATTTTCTATATACGCGAAAGTGACTGTATCATTAATTTATTATAATTAGAAATTGTAAGCAATCTCTTCTATGTTTTATTAACATAATATTATATAATATGAATTATTATGTCAAATATTATTTATTGTAATTTAAAGCCAAATAATTGGAATATTTTTAGAATGAGAATTTCTATTAATTAATAAACAATTATCAGCTTTATCTAACTTTTTCTTTAGGTGTTATCCTACTCTCCCCTATTTGTTTTAAAATACATATTTTAAATATGTATATAACGCGTAAATATATAATGAATTTATTATTTTATTAAGAAAACTGTTACTAAAATATCTTTCGTATTAATACAATAATTAGATAAAGACCCCGAAACATTAACAGCGAGGCAAAATGATAATATGTGGTACGTGTCCTTATACTCCTCATACGGCATCGCGCCCAACAGATTCCGGCATGCTTTCGCGCCCGCGTTACTGCACCCGAAAATATACCGGCTCATAAACTGGAACACTGTGTATGCAGGCTTATGGATGCGCTGGGGAGATGGGTAGGCAAGCTAGAAGGAGATTTAGTAAGATCTTAGGGTAAAGTGTGGATATTGAGGGTATATCACTCACGGGCTGCGGTTGCGACCCACCAGTTTCCCCTTCACCGTCGATCCTCTTCGTAGGTTTCTGCCGAGAAACGCCATCCAGGTACATACTTGCATGTCAGTAGTAGATACTAACCCAGTGCGCAACACATACCGATCTAGCGGTACGGATCGGTAGGCAGTCTCGACCATTTATGGGTGTCTGTGCCATTAGTAACCCACAGCCCAGTAACATCTTCGACGGTAATGCAAATCGGAAATCCGCCCACTCAATTACACCGATGCAGTCCTAATCATGCGTGCACTGGAGCACATGCTGCAATCAATGCTCCAGCGGTGTCTAATTCGGACGATGACGGAGTTGACGCGTTAATACGGATTTGTTGACCCATCTTTGCATCTATTAGAAAAAATTTGATAGGCAATCATAAAATAATTCGTAGAGTACAAACTGAATGTAAAATTTAAGTTGAACTGCCCAACATAAAACAATGAGCATTTGACGACTTTGATAATGTGCTTGAGAATAGCTGAATAATCAATTCGGTTAATTATTTTATAAAGGTATGCACTTAACAAAACCAATTAGAATTGTGTAAAGCAGGTTCCGTCATATTCTTCGCATTAGATGGGAGAAACGTGCAAATCTGCAGAAATGCATCTCCTCCATTGATAACTAGGGAAAACAAAAATATTGAAATCGCACCGAGCAAATATTGAACGTGGACATAAGAATAATAGGACGGTATATCCGTCAGTATGTTCTCGCATTTCATATTTGTACAGTAAACAAACAGCGATAAAAAATCACGTGATACGTCCTGTGAAAGCTCGCGGTTGATATGGAAATGACTGATAACGTCTTAAAAAGAAAAGAAAATTAGGACTCGGATTGATAAACTAGGAAATCCAGAACAAAATTAATCAACATTGCTTAATTCTTAGATTAATTAAATAATCGTAAAAATTTCTATTATTCTAATATATGATACAATCGATCTATGCATACGCACGCGCATGCGTGTGTGTCAATTTTTTTATGATGGCTTCTATTAAATAAATAATTATTACTAGGCACTCGTATTAAAAAATATTGAACATTTAAACATTTATATATCACAAATATATATCCCGGTTAATTTGCCTATTCATGCATAACACAAAAAGAATTAATATATTGTGTGTGTTGCATAACAGAAATTGCACAAAAGGCGCACGAAACAAGCATTTATTGGTAACATAATAATAATTTAACGATAGAGCTGTGTTTACTCAAATTTATTTAGTACCTCAAATTTATATAATACAAACAACCACGGAACAATGAAAATCATATAACATTGCATGTGTGTGGTGCAAGCGCGATCCGAGAATGACCGGTGGCTTCGAAGCCTTAACGAGGTTTACAGCCATAACGTAAGGAAGATTCATGTCCCTGAGAACATATCTTGATTATATTACATTACCATGTAAGGCGAGTCTGGTGATAACGAATGTATGGACAAGGTTCTCGTACCCATATACGGTCAGAGATAGGCGTCGTTGCCATGCCGAACTGGTCGCGTACGAGGTACACCCACTAATGGGAATTAGCACCAGTGGCACAATACTGTCCTCCCTATTCCCATATACATCGGGATCAATCAAATCTCCAATACCGCGGTGAGCTTCTCGATGACTACGTTTACAACGTAGACCGCGAGCTCATCAATCCGAACCTGCTTCGGCTGGGGAGTCGATATCGGTTTCTCCGCTTGCATTGTTATCATGTACCCACCCACAACGAAGGACGTCTATATCGGGAGACGGAGTTCCCCAAGATACGACATCGTAAGGAAATCTGTGGAAGGTATTATCCTTCGTACGGAAGGCGAATGGCAGCGTGGCTGGAGCGGATATTTCAACGTACGCGTATCCACGAGGCATTTATTTTTCGTCCAGGTTTATGCAAAAGCATTTGCATATTTCCACGGCATCCGACATTTCGTCGTTCGACAGCAAACAAATTCGTTGTGAAGACTGACCTCCGGCGCTTTTCGCGCCGCAATATTTTATTTCACGCGATCGGATTTGATATTTAATCACGTTGCTGTTACGCATTTCAAATCTACGAAAAATACGTATATAATTGAAAATACGGTAAGGTAACATTTTCGCGGTAAAGTATATAACAAAGTTATACATATATCTCTATAAAGATATTTATATTCGGTTTCCTACACGTTTTAAAATCACTTTATGATTTAATATTCCTATTCACGATACTTCATGAAATTATAATAACTTCCAGGTATTTATATACAGTTGTTATTTTCAAGCATATCGATTTTCTTACAATATACAATTATTTCGTTCACTTTCGTTAAAAATAATAATATATAAATTAACGCAGTTGGATTTTCTATGCACTATCATACAATTTTCGCAAAATAAATTGAGTAGATACTAACTAGTACTCATCTTTATTTTCTTTTATATTGCTCTGGCCTTTCTTTGATCTCTCTCTCATATATTTATTTAAAACAGATGGTAATTTGCTGATTATAATAAATAAATTTGCCAACGATAACATATAGAGATGGAGAATTATAGTGATTAGACCGAATCGATATTCGGGATTTCTGTTGAAATCCGTCATCATCTCTCGTTCTCGCACTTGCACATAGAACATTCCTAACGAGGTAAATATGACGGAGTCCTGGATCTCCAAGGTAAGGATATCCTAGGCGTGAGGATGCAGTCCACGTACATGAGGGTGAGAAGAAATAAGAAGCGAAGGAGTTTCGAGTTTCGTTGAAGCTTTCATGATAACCATGGTGGATCTCCTTGTATTCACCCTTCTCTCCCTTCCCTATCCCTGTCGACCCTTTCTCTATTCTCATGTTGCTTCCACTTCCTCTCCCTTTTCTACGAGACCGTCTCTCAAGGTCCAGGTAGAGGGTGAGAGCACTCACTTCCATGTGAAACGCCCCGTACGTTACAACTAGCCGAAAGAAAATCAGGTAAGAACGAAATGCGCGACATGAATTCTTGGGTAGGCAGCCATTCGTTCTACCTCGTTTGATATTTCGTCATAGCGAATTGCTGTAACAAACATGGTCGCAGTTTGTTACGTCTTAATCGCAAGTACAGTCGGGGGGATACTAAACATTTTAATTCTTTTTTCACCGAACAATTAATTAAGCGGTTATCATTAGAGAAAGAAAGAATGGCTATTGAGAGCGATTGAATAAGGAATACTCTTGTTAGATCAAAGAAAAATATTCATTCTAAATGGCGAGCAGAAATATTGCTCGTTGTATTGATAAACGATTTCTGTAGCCAGAATTTCGCACAAAGCGAAACATCCTACGCGATTTAACGATTATCTAGTTAAAATAGATTCACTAAGAATAGGTTTGCGTAATAAAATATCTAAACAAATATTGTTTACGCTGCATTGTTTGTCATGCATAAATGTTATACATCTCATAATTAAGTTCAAAATTACAAATTCTATCAGATTTTATTGAAATTGATAAAGTTTGATTTATTGTCAATTATTTTTCTTAATACAAGCAAGTTACCGGACATTGACAAAGATTATGAAAATCGACGAACAAATATTTTTATTTTTTATTAAGAGTAAGAAAAAAACAAAAATATAATATGCAAAAATAATAAAATATAAATTTTTTATTTTAATCGGTCAATCTGTATCATTTAATTATATGTGATACTATAACATTTAATTATATAATCCGGAGAGAAAAAACATTAATATTTTTATTGAGAAGAAATGATTGAAACATTGTTTTTATATCACATTTTATATAAAAACAATTTATTCTTCACTATAAATAATATTTTTTAACAGTAAAATCGTAAGTTTCAATAGCATGGGTCAACAAGTTTGAAACTAATTTGAATGTGGATACACAAATGTAAAATGTAGAGACACTCTTGACCAAGTGTACCTGGATTCTGGAATGTATCGCAACTATTCGCAATCAAAATACGCAGGTGAACAATGCCGCAATGTTTAGGTATGTGCGCTAAATTTAACACATTTCAGTATCCACTGGTGTACACTAGATATTCCTAAAAAGATAAAAAACCAAAAAAATGATAAATAAAACTTTCTATTTTTATCTCTACGGAATATTTGTAGGTCATAAACGTTTTCATTTTTTATTTTAGCGTATGACACGTATGTACATTTTTGTTGTATATTGCATTATGTTTAACATGATTCTCGATATATTTATTATATCTATTTTTTTGTTACAGTAATTTACAATTACATAATTGTGACATAGCTAATAGCGATATAATGTTCACGTAATAGAATGCAATTTCTACAAGATTTCTATATATACAAGAGGATCTGAGATGTTTCAATGTGATCTATTTATCAAGCTAGATGAGTATACGTGTAATCTCTGATAGATCTTAACATCTACTAGTAACTTTGAACGTATATGGTATTTACTTAAATCTTAAATGAATGAACGTCTTGACATATATTGCAGTTTCTGTAGAGAGTTTCGAAAATCTTCCTGGAAAGCTATACAGAGCTATACATTAATTCGTCCTTGTAAAGCTTTTAGTGTTTTCAACAAAAGAACCGCACTCTCTTCTCTTAGTAGTAACGCCGACTAAAACAGCCTTTGCTAATGAAAATACTCATTTTTTTACGTGCGAGAATTTTGTAGTTTTACACCTGTGTCAATGTGCGAACATTTCCTTTTAAACATTCTCTTTTAAACATATTCCTTTAAACATGTCATAAAATTTTTAATAAAGTTAAAATAATATATTTTTTTAAGATTTTACGCGCAGAATTAATATCACGAATACTTGGATACAACAATATATTTTCATTAACGTATTGCGTATAACAAATATTATGAAATAATATTAAAACCATTTTTCGTGAAACAGGATATGAGAATAAAGCATTGTATCTTGATTATACGGTCATGATGCCAGGAGCTAGAGTCTTTATTCTTCGCGGGAATTAAACAATGTAGCAAAGTGCAAAGTACGAAGAATTGGCGGAATTTTTCCTTCCATGCGGCGAGACGAGGCCGCTTATTTTCGTGCATGATAAATTTCCAGGTGATTACACCGCAAGCTTCTTATTAGATTCAGCCATTCATTAATTATACGTTAATTAATCATGCTACTTCAGTTACCCCACTTTCCTAACGTAACGGAGATGGCTATTCATCTGGAGGAGACTGCCTTGTGCGCGGCATTTTCGCGAAAAACGAGGCCACTCCTTATACCACCTTCCATCCTACTTTCCAACAGTGAATTTATTAATTAAGCGTCCTCTTTTATGTCATTAATCGGTTACGCATTTTTCTCGCTTTTTGGCTATATTAAAACGTACCTTACTTTTCAAAATTTCTTTTTGGAAGACTCTCCTACAGAGCTGACTTTTATCTATACTATTCGCCCTTGGCCTTCATAAAAATGGGCGTACCCATTCCAAACCACCGGAACGACCTTTTATCGAGTGGCCTTTGCGACGCTCTCGTATCAAGAAGTCCTTGCGTTTTCGGTCGCGTAGCTACCGTCATTTTCATTGCCATTCTATGAGGAGGGTGCGAAGTCTGAGACGTGCAGGAAACGACACTGCACAAAGGAAATTCCTCGTGGATTTTAGTACCTTTGTATGGCGATCGATACTCGATACATGGCGCAGATTTAGATACCTGCCTTCAATGAGCGCGTTCTATTGAGGTTTTATCTCACTAACAACATTACCGGTCCTATAACAAAGAGAAATTCGTAAAAAAAATTGTACTCATTGCGATATGTATACTATTTTGAAAGTATCACTTGCATAAGTGATAAAATAATTTATTCTTTCTAATTATATATTTATTATCCTAAGTTTTACAAGTAATTATTTCAAAAGAAAGTATTTTAAAAGTAAAATGTTTAATATTTTATAAATATATTTTTATAAATAAATATTAAATGAAAGATTTAGAGCTTACATTGCGAGTTTATTATGAGATAGATTATTTTTGTCAGATTGTTCCATTTTTTATTTAATAAAGTAATTTTTATGCTAAAAGAAATATAGAAAATGCAATGGTATTATACGTATGTAATATTATACGTATGTAATATTAATATTTTGTTATATTGCTCAATAAACGTAGAAGATGTATATTATTTTAAATAATTTCTATGTTCTAAATCAGTCTATGAAACAGGTAATGTAATTTTTAATGTATGTACGCAAAAGCAGTTTACATTTCGAAGTAAAAGCATAGACCGTACTCCGTATGTTAGTTACAAAAGGTATAATTAACTTTTCAAATGCTTGTGTGAACAGTGTTTCGTGACTACCTACGCGAAAGTACAAATTCGAGGCTGCAAAAAAAAATAAAGTGGAGGAAAACTCATTTCACGTGTTCCAGTTCTCTGAACTCGATAAATTTCCACCGCAGATGCTAATCAGTGCAGACATTGACTTCTGAAGTTTTTGTCCGCTGTATAGAAAAGGAAAAAGGGGATGATAATAATAATAATGAGAATAAAATCATAATCATTCATGATTTACGATTCCGTCCAACAGATAGACCGCAGAATATCTTTACGAACGAATAGAAAAAATGTAAATGTACAAAATTATATCTCCTACCTTGGTTGAGATCTAAAGTTACAATTACTTTGCTATATTTTTTAACAGAATATATAAAATTGTGATGGAAAGAAAGAGAGAGAGAAACTGATAATACCTCACTAAGAACTTTTTTACGAAGGAAGAAATAACAAAAGATTCATTGAGAAAACCATCTGCGTGAAAAGTTATTATAAACCATACCTTGATAATAGCTAAATTAATTGAATCGGGATTATCCGAGCTCAGCATTTAACCCTTGAAGCAGAGAGTTATTAAGATACGATTTCACCCTAAGACAATCTTTAGGATCGAGTTTCGCTCAAACCTGAGATAAGTCGCAATTAATCTGTATTGTGGGGATTTCAATTATTATAATTCGTACCACCTAAGAAATATAAAACAAGATGATATTTTTTGTAATTTTGTATACATATCCTCGTATAATAATTGCTAATACATTTTTATTATATATATACAAGGTGTAAATATGTAATGTATTCGATAAATTTTCGAATTGTTGAATTCATAAAACTAATCCTATTTATAGAACTATTTCTTTATAGAACTTACAATTTTGTTTTTTTACAATGAAATGATTTTATTTACAAATGTTCATGAAACAGATTTGACTTAGCATCTCTTGTATTAAATTCTCAGTACAATTCAAAATAGCGAGTTATCCATTATTATTCATTACAATAGTTAAATTAAGCATTAAAATGAAGATGTCATAGAGGATGGAAGGCATTAAAGATTAATGAGAATTAAGCAATGTTATTAAATGTTTTTGGGATTCAGTCCTTGATTTGATTGCAGATGATGAGAATCGATACTTATGAAATATCTTGAAGAGTAAAATTAAACTAACTGTAAGTCAAAGGTTTAAAACCAAAAGTCGAGAAGTTTATTAACGTGTCTATCTGACCCTGTCTCCACGATGACACCTTAGTTTTCTTATTTTCTTTTGCGAAGTTCCAACTCTCCAAAGATCAAAAGTCTCATTACCGAGCTTTCCCGAAACAAATTTCTAAATATTATTGAGAAGAAATATTCTTCTCGAGCATTTGAAAAGACCATAGACTTTAGTATCTAAGTACGGTGAAGGTCTCCACGCTAATCGATCTACTGTCTTGTTTGATTTCTCATATGTATAAAATAATCGTTTATGTATGTGTTATATCGTTATACGTCTTGGAATGAACAGTGATTTTAGAATAATATGATGTATACATATATAAATAAGTAACAAAAATAAAAAAAAGATGAAGATAAATGCAATAAACAAATGCAAATATTGATATATATATATATATTATTGAAAAAGTTACTACATGTATTACTAGATATAAAATTAAAAATTATTTTTGATAAAAAATAGATATTCCTTAAAAAGTGTTAACTTTTACATTAAAGAATTGTATATCAAAAATTAAGTTTAAACTTACATGTGATAAAAATAGATAGTAAATTCTAATTATTTATTGCTAAAGCAGTAAATGACTTATGGCATGCAGCAATATAATAGAACATAAATTTAAACTATAAATTTTAGATTCACAGTTACAATATATCAGTTTACACTGTTTACAGTATATACAGTATATACAGTGAATAAATATACATATGTTATAGAGGATGTATAGAGAATATCTATATAAAATCATAAATCATATATATATTATATAAATTATAAATCGTCTATCATAAAATCAAATATTGTTTTACGTTTATTAAGCAATTATTAATCATAGTATTACTGTTAGAAGTATTTATCAGGAACTAGCTTTCTCTAATAATCTCCAACCTGAGTCCGGAATTGAGCGGCAAACCGCCTCGGACTCAGCCACGAAGTCCTCCCTTCGCTTTTTACTGCCATAGCTCATTAGTCGTCGTAGTCGTCGTCGTCGTCGTCGTCGTCGTCGTCGTCGTCGTCGTCGTCGTCGTCGTCTCCGCAGCTCATTTGTACGGCCCCTCGAACAGGAGCAGATTGGCCAACTAGCAGTGGATGACGGCAGGGATAGAAATTTTTGGAAAATTGAAATATTTCACATACGGCGAGCTGAGCCCGTTGACAACTCAGACCAAGGGCGAATAGCGCCAGGATATTTGGCACGCGTATATGCACTCAGTCCTCAGCGACACAATAGATTTACGTATTCGGGTAAAAGAAGTAGAACAGTGGTACTACGATAGCCACGGGGAATCAGCAATTTTGGCAGCATTCCAACTGTCGCAAATAGGTATACTGTGCTAACAGTAGAAAGGGATGTATAGTTCTTCTTCTCCTGCTTTCCTTTTTTTTTGATTCACTATTTCCAAACATGTACAAACGTACGCACAGAATGAAGCGTGTGTATATGTAACGTATCCATATTTTAATCAACATTCTCTTTCTGAGACGTATAGATACATGCGGCCCATACAATTCGTCACGTTCAGACCAGGCCATTTACGGGTGTATCCCGTCTGGCATCGATCCCGTCTGAAATTCGTTGCGGGAACGAAATAAATCGATTCGAACTGCAACGGAACATATATCGCAGGCTTATGTGCGATAAGTTATATAGCAAGGCGATATTTTGTACTCCCCATAATTTTACAGTTTTTAGTCATGTATTCTTTATGGACCTGAACTCTTTCTCGCACTTGCAATAGTACTGTAATCTTTGTAATGTTAATATCACAATTTCAAAGTTAATTTTACAAATAAAAATAAATCTCTCAAATACTTTACGTGTAATTTATTATTTTTACAATTAATTGATTATTTCATATTTTTAAGTTTCTAAATCTTTAAAATGCTTGCAAAAAAGAATATTGATTAACTTTAGGAAAATTCAGCATTTTGTCAGATCAATAATGAAAGATTTATGTATTCATTGCAATTACATAGTTTATTTGATGTTACCACATTGTACAAATTCTATTACATCCCTCTTTATAATATTCTCTTTAATCAACATATATATATTATTTGATGTTACCACATTGTACAAATATCTATTACATCCCTCTTTATAATATTCTCTTTAATCAACATATATATGTTACTATATATAGATTAAAGGGAATATTAAGTTTAATATAGATCATAATTTAACATAATAGTTTTAATAATTTAAATTAATAGTTAAATTTCTCATTTTAATTGTTTACCTTGTCACTTCAATTATAAATGACATTAATAATAATCACTAATCACATATCCGAAGTTAGCTGATTATTCATTTGCAAGTTAGAATAATGCATAATATAATAGCAAATATTGTGTTTATAGAGCAGTAGTTTATGAGTTCGTCACAGTCATGGAATCAGACTTACAATTGCAATGGCGCGATCGGTTATCGATATGTATAACACGTGATTCCTGGTTCTTGTGCGTTATTCGAAGAAGAACAGATCTCGCGCACTATTGGCAAAAAAGTTTACACACTGCGCTTTCCGGCAAGTGGATATACATGGAAACCCTCTTATACTCCAACCTGGTCCGACCTGGTATGTACATCACGCCTATGCCCACGTCGTCGGAGTAAGTACATACGCGACTATCGCACAAAGGAAACGATGACGTGTGTGCCGCGAGCGTATTATTAACTTCAAAACCGGTAGACGTAATATTTCGCCCATTACACGCTGCAAAGAGATCGCGAGAACATAAACCTTATCGTGCAGTACAAAGCACGCTACCTCTCATGTGCCGGAGTTTCTTACAACTTGACTCTCTCGAGCGTACAAAAGATTCCGAAAGAAACTTTCAAAACATTTATTACACTGGACTCTCTCGTCTCGCGAATTCGATTCGGTCTCCCCTGTTTCGTAAGGATGGGATCTGTGCCTTGCCTACACCTTCGTTCGTATTAAAGATTGAGAGCACTAACGTTGTCCATGTTACGGATCAGTGTTTCGCATGTGTTTACGTTAAACTATAACTCTCTTTGTCAGATACTGGATAATAAATCTGTCGACACGCAAACTCATTTAGGGACGGCGAAACTTAATGCCGCAGTGCGGAATAATAAACACGTGGGAGTTAATCGATTTTGAGAATGCTGATTACTGTCACAAAGTTCACGTATTTGCTCGACCAATTTCGCCGTGTCATTGTCGTATACGAACTACTAGATTATTCCGCAAGTCCATGCGACTTTATACATAACATCCTCCGTTTACTTCTCGTTAGATAGAAATCAATGTATCGATCGATGAATCGACACTGTACATGGCTAACCAAAGTGATCACTGTAAAGTGATCCACCGTTGCTGATCCCTGGGTAATATATCGAATATTGAAGGAATACAGCCTGGACGCAGATTGCCGGTTAATCGAGCCGGTCCTAAAATGATTTATTAGTGGATAAAATCGTCGTTAGTGTAAGCGAGTGTACGTATACGGGTCACACGTGGCGTTACTTACGCAGATGTGGGCGACACATTTCAGTTTGATGAAACCTAATTGCTACCTGTATGAAACGAGTAGATCATTCCATATTTGGAATCCTCCAACTTTTGACTGCTCCGCGAAACGTGATGCTTTTTACGCCACGTTAAACGATAATTTATCGATCAACTTTAAATCTCTGGGGGTAACACTCCGTGAAACGCCTCGGCCAGGTGCAAAGTCAGTGGTACGTGACTCCACGACTCATTCGCATAAAATCTGATTTAACGAAACATTCATCACGGCAATCTGGTTTTTTCCGCAGATATTTAAAAAGTCATTTATATTTTAAAATTGCCGTGTAGGAAATGTAGTTCACGTATAATAGGCATAACGATATACAGCATGTTTATGAACTGATAGTATCTACGACTGGGAATGAAGTAATTCTACATGAAAAAATAAATGAAAATGTAAAATAAAATTTTTTCATCGTGTTTTCTGTCGAAACCTTTTTTTGAAAAAATCGATTTTAAATATTCGCCAGGTACATTGGCACTTAACCGTGCCTCTCGACTTAATGGATCTCGCTGTAGACTGTTATCTCTCTACTCATGTTTGTGTTTATTATTGTACTGAGTAATTAAGAATACACAATAAGACAACAAAAAGATATTTACGCATGAAAAATTTTATTACTTTATAAATTGTTGAAAATGTTGCTCATTCTGTCGAATACACAATTCTGCTCTTCGAAGTAAATTTCTGCGAACGCTTTCTAACGTGTTCTGCTACTTTAATTTATTAATTAAATCCATATCCGGCGAATATTTAAAGTCGGTTTTTTCGAAAACCTTATATAAAAAAATTTATTGTACGTTTTCGCTTTATTTTTCCAAATAGGATTGTTATCCTCTTCCGCCAATTCACATTCCATATATGTACAAACATAAGGAAAGAAATGATTTTTGCTGATTTTAATTATTTTATTTATAACAATAAGGAAACTTTATAGAGATAATAAAAGATAAAATAAGAAATTAAACTAAAAGATTTGTAAAAAAAACATTTTTGCTTCTGATAAATCGAAATGATTAGATAAATGTTAAATGAAAAGTAAAGCGGGGTATAAATCGCTCTGTAAACGTTTCGATGTTAAATGGCTTTCACCAGTGGATGTAGCTCCATAGTGTACCGCATTAAATCGCAATGAACGACAATATCCACGGCATTATAATCATCGACCGCGCCTTTACAACTGCTCGCAGGCGCTCTTAACAACACGTGCAAACCGCCGCAACCAGTTTCCATTCGAGCGTGGAAACTCCGTGGAGAGATGCTGCACCTGCGATTAACCCAACCCATCCCCCAACGTTGCTCCCTACACTCGCCGTCGGGGAGTAACTGTGGTCCTACACGAGTACGGTGTATGGTGCGCGTATTGCGCACGTTGCGGCGATTTTCCGTGAGCGAAAGGGGTGGAGGGGGGAGGAACCGACGAAAATTCTACGCTCGAAATCCGTCGTACATACGTAGCACGTAACACTCCGCAGGAAAGTTACACGAAAGCGAGACGCGCTCTCGTTCATCCACCCTCTCCCCGTACCCATTTTCCGCCCTTTCTACGCCGGTCCACCTAGCCGAGCGGAATTGCCAAGAAGTTCGCGGCAGTCTGGATGCGTCCAAGTGCCACAATTGCAAGACGAAGATGAAAAAAAGCAGAAAGGGAAAAAGAGACTCGCGAAGCAAGGAGAGATTCGTGGGGAACGATATCTAGTGGTATCTGGAAGACCGGCGGTTAGCAACGCGTTCTCTATCGAGAGAGCTGTGCGTTCATTCATATTCGAATGCGGTCGGTGATCTTCCGCATGACGAACGGTGGCTCGATGAAAAGGAAATAACGCGGGAACGCGTGGCCGAGAGATAATAATTTCGACACAATTCCGTTGCGACAAATGCGTTATTATATCCGATAGACTGACTACTGTAAGGTTATAGCGTTATCGCGCTGCGATAACGACGCACGAAACGTTCTGTTGAATCAAATTAATAGTCACAATTATAAAAAAAAAAGGAAACCGTATTTATTGCATCGCAAAAATGAAATTTAAACCACGTTCAAGATATTCGCTATATGAATCATGGAGAGAGAGAATTCTCACGTCTGATTACGTTGAGCCGGGATGATCCTGCGGCGCAAGTATGCCACCGCAGAATGCGGCACGTAAGACGTAGGTGCAGAAAGATATATATGCGTGGCGTGAAATAGCAGCGAACTATTGTGCACCAGTTTATGCGCGTTCGGACACTCTAAAGGGCCGAGCTACCAACCGACCTAGGACTATCCCTAGTGCTAGCAGTTCTCTACGGTGGCACAACTCCGCGCCGACAATTTACCGCGACGTCGCGCACGACAAATTAATTCCCGCGATGCTAACCACCTAACACCTTGTAAACTTCGAAATGATTAACTACCTTAACTATGAGCACAATAGGTAGGGTAGATAAGGCCGATCCACGTTGACCTCTCACTCTCTCTCCTCGAAATCTCTATCCCAACTCCCAACCGCCCACTATTACGTTATGCGTATTCGCGATTGTATTCGCGGCTGTTACACCACATGGAATACAGCAATTATGGACATGACCAATAAATCAATAGCTTATTTGCTAATTTTGTTGTGGTTGATTGACTGCTCTAAGTGCGAAAAGAACAGAATAATCGAATGTTCATTTATCGGAATTAAAAGATAATTGAAATGATTATCTCTTATTATGATTTTTTTCTATTTCTTTATCGTTTTCTCGAAGATGTACTTTTGTTGTAAATGTGTTATACAATCATATTCGCATTAATACCGTAGACACGTCATAATAATTTTGTTAACTGAATACATCTTATTTCATACATTACCTAAAATACTAATTAAATTACACTAAAGTACATTGCAATAAATGAAATGTAACTACTTCATTGTAATCGTATTCCTTTCTATTCAAGTACATAGTTATGAAGCTATAATATTGTTTTATAAAATTGGACTGAGAAATGAAGCAATTGGACGTCGCAATTGTTATGTACTTGAAAACGTTTCCCTCCAAGTATATCTTGGAGACTATAATCTTGAAGCTTTTACGCGATATTAATTTGCAAGCTCAAGTACGCCATCATAAATTTGGATGTAATATTGATCTTTCCATGGAACTTAAAGACGGCTTAATAAATCACGTCGTTCCGCTGAAATTATATTGCCATGAAATTTAAGAATTGAAGAGCATCTCTCTCTTTTTCTCTGTCTACTTTTGTATGTAAGTTTCATACAATACCTACAAAGAATAATATGTTATATCTGATTACATCGTAGCTAGTAACGTACACAGAGAGAATGTTTGCGATGAATATAATATTCCTTTTACTTCATGTGAAGAAATGCCAGTTTATCATGGATATTAAATAATATCTATATCTTGTAAAATGCTGATCTTGTTGGATAATACATATCTATCGAAGCATGAGAGCGCACTTAGGGATTTCAGAGTCTCCGATGCGAATAATCAATTCGAGATATAAAATCGCAGATATCTCTGCACCGGAGCACAAGTTTGCACGCACCGCGTAAGAGGGGATTTATTTTTGGCCGTTGCGCAACAAACATTTCATCGGAGTAGTGACAAGGACTGAAGTTATCGATCCGTAATAAATCTCTCCGTTATACCGGTACGGTCGAAGCTTTTATCCGTATAATGCCATACAATGGCCGACCGAACCAACCGGTTACAAAATAATACGACCCTCTGCAGATTTCCTGGAAAATACGCGTTTCTCTCGTCATAGAACCAGTTTGTTCTCATTCAACAAATCGCTTTAATCTCGAATCGCGCGAATTTGGTCGAAAGCTTTCAGAGACGACGATCCGAGTAAAACGCATACGAGACGTCCGTATAATACGCATAACAGATACAAAATGACGGTGTTATTGCTCAAATGCACACATACAAGTAAATTATTAAAATGGATAATCTGTACTTCATATCCGTATGTACATACACACACATATATATATGTTTATACACACAAAACATAAATTTTAAAAGACTTTTTAAAGAGGTAGATTTATGAATCAGAGAATATGTCAATAATAATTTGTTTGTTTAACTGCCGAGAAGAATAATCCATTGATACTTTCGGAATGTATTTATAAATATAGAATTGCAAGAGAATATTTCCCTCCGACTGAAATTAAATTATACGCGATTAATGTCTGTTTATAAATGTAATTATCCCGCTAAAATTATTGCAAAAGTATAAAATTATTAATAGCAGATGAATGCGGTATGATATTCAGTTTTGTCGAAATTAATCTTAATTTTTAATCAAAATACCATTCTGATGGTATTATATTTATAGAATTGTTTATATTTATAAATCAACACTTATGAAATTCCATTATGATAGCTTTAATCATTTGAATTCTTCTAATAAAATCATATTTATATCTTTCTGTTAAAAAGTCTGTTGAAATTTATCTTATTGTTACTATTATATGAAAATTTGGTATCTAAAAACAAGATAATGAAAATTAGAATAAGAATAACGGAAACGTGTGCATACTTAGACTTAGAATAAGAGATAGAAAGAGAGAAAGAAGACGATAGAGATAAAGAGAACCAAAGATCACCGTAAAACAAGAACTGACATTATGAGGACTCTCAGGTCTTCCTAACCTTTGGAGAACTTGATAAAGTATACGCATCCAACGATCACACAGATTTTACGGCGATTGCCCGCTATAACAAAGTTCCACTGCGTGTTGGAGGGAATGTCAAGCCATCTCGAGGTCTGGAACGCGATCATAAAAAGCTGAATGAAAATCCATTACTTCGACATTCCTCTTCGATATCCGTGATATTCGAAGAATTAATCGGACCGTTTCATTATTTCTATCGATAATAACGACGTTCTCATCAGATTTCCTTTTTCTTCCTTCAAACACAATTAAATCGTTCTTACTTGCTGACTGCTAGCGAATGTGATTTAAGTTATCTTGTGCATAAAATTTATTGCATAATATGTATTACGAGATGCAAAAGGTTACACTAGCAGAATTAAATTTGCAGTACAGTAAAGAAAGTTTTTTAGAGCCATCCATTAATTAAGGAAGTAATCAACGAATAACGCTAAGCCGTATTAATTAAATTTTTTTATATTAAATTCTTCTTTGCTCCAAAATTAATTTATCTATTTAATACGAATAATATTAGATATTCATATTCAGGCAATGTCATATTTGCTTATCTTGAAATTCAATTTGTAAGTAATGAAAAATACTCAAGATTTAAAAGCGATGACCATTCTGAATTTTTGAACGCACTGCTTCTTGACAAAACTCTGAGACACTTTCGATCGCAAGTCGAGAGACATATTCAACAGACGCAGAATACATTGCTAGAATATAACGCGAATATCGATACCGAATGCGTTTTATGTTCTCTGAGAGATCGGGCGAAGCAACGAAATCACGTTCTGTCGTGTACATAAATAACCTTACGTGCACATTATTTCGTACCAGTTGCGCAATGCAGCTGAACTTACGGTCGTGAATTACGGGATATCCAACGGTTGAAATGGGCACTAAGACTTACTGAATTACTAGAAAGAGATGTTCAATAAGAGGCCCACTTTTCACAGCTATGTGTCTTACGTCGCTTTTCTTGCACGTAAACTCTATTGTTATAAATATATACCTTAAATTGAACAAATGTTCTATCTAAATGTTGCATCATTAATTTAAATTTAAATTTTGTAATTTCTTCCTAATGTTATGCCACAAGTCATATTTATCATCACGCTACAATTATCTTCCGAAATCTTCTAAAAATTGCATGAAACAATGTTACTGTTTTGTAACAAAATTATTTTTCTTTTAATCTTAGCGTAAATCTTAATAATAAACATTTATTTCGAGTGTCTCCATGGCTGTTTCCTTTTTAAAGTGCTATAAGCTTAGCACTGACGTAAATGTTCCCTGTTTAACGTTTCCTATTACAATCTTAATGAATACTCAGCTCCTAACTGACTCTTTCTCTCACTCTGTTATCTCTTCTATTTTCTCTTCCTTAATCCATTTTACTATTCTTAAACTTTACCGGATATCGATACTTTTTTCGCGATTTGCTATTTGCAAATTGCTATTCTTGGCATTTTGTCAGTGATAAAGCTATAGAATTTTGAATCGTGCTCTATGGAAAGATTAAATAAAGCACTGCAGAAGAATATGAAGCAATCGGTAGTTAATCTCAGAAAGTATATGTGCAAATCACACGATCAATCTCGGATAAACACAATATTGGTAAACAAATCGGACTATGCGCAGTTTCCTCGTTTAATTAACAGCGAGAATATTTGATTCTGACCTTTGTTTACAGTGCATACTATATTTGCAATCGTACCAATGAGACTAATAATCATACTGCGATATAGCAATGCAATGTACCTCGAGTGAGCACTCCTGTAATATTTCCGTCGTAAAATTATGTGACACATTTACACAAATTCCTACATTATATATAGAATATTCTCGCCTCATTACTCTGTCTAAATAGGTCATGAATATGACCTTGTACAGACGGGATTCCGATCTTTCTATTTATTCTGCACTGGCAGATAAATCGTTCATTGACTTTCTTATGTTACAGCTTTATGAAAGCAAAATGGCGAGTAGTTCGAAAAAAGTAATTAAAAGTAGAAAAAGAAGTTATATAAATAAAATAGAAGGAAAAGAAAAGTTAGATGAGCGATCGTTGTTATTGTTGCATCGCGTGCGTGCACGTACATAAAACATATAATAAAATATAAAGTACGTGAAAATGTACGCATGCAACTGATAAAGCCGAATAATACATTAACGTTGAACGTGTATGCATATTCTGCAAGCTGCGCGAAACGTGACCAATCTGTCTAATTGTGCAAAATATGAAATCAACGATATAAATCACTATGACATGTATCCACATGATGTATCTACTTTTGATAACGACAGGAATCACACAATAATTTGCTACTGCACGTTCGATATGTAATTTATGATCATTACAAAGGAAATTTAGTAGTCTATTAATAACAAATAATTTTGCATATCTGAAATATGGTATAAGGAATACCTTACTCTCGTATAAAAATAAACAAAATATTAACATAAAATTTACACTCAGAAAAATTGAAATTTTTTGTAATTTATCTATTTGTAAAAAAATAACAAAATGTTTATAAAATATAATTAATTTTTAAATATTTTAAATTATCTATTAATTATATATTTATTGTCATATAATAAAATTCTGTAAAGTTAATTGTCAAATTCGATATAATTGATGCAAATTCCAATCGTCTAAAATATTCTAAAAATTCTGATAAAAATCCGCTGATACATTAAAAGTGTAAAGCATTTTTATACAAAAATGTTTTTTTACATGTTATAACAACATTGTGATATCGTACAACATTTTTAGGCATCTATTATACATCTTTATTGGGCATGTAACATTACTTGATAGCGTGAAACTAGTGTGGTTCTCTCAGCGCTATAATAGTTTAACGTTTGCATTAATCTTTCATGAAAGTCCAACCGCGCTGTTTATTATTGACATGCATACTCGAAACGTATGCTGCCACTTTGCTGTCAGTCGTACATTTGGGATTGCAGTTAGCCTGCGTAACTGTTGATGTAGCGGAAGCTGGCAACAAAATGTCACTTACACCGAACTTTCGAGGTGACCACGGAAGATTCCACCGCAATTCTCAGGAGTGCCGAGATGTCGGGCAACTTGTAGGATTCCACATCGTGGATCCAGACATTCGCGGAAGTCTCGGCTCAACACTCCGTGCTCTCCGCCGCGAATTGCCATAATAAATTCATAAGCAATTCTTATGCGGCTGAGAAAGGAATGGAGGCCGCATGACTTTTTTATACGCGTATAAAAATTGCAGCGGTAGTTCGATTAATTTTCAGCTATTCTGAAATGTCGTATTTCCATCAGATTGTTTGTTCCAGAGAAAATTTGATTCCATCTATTTTGCTTGTTGCCTTCTTATTATAGCTATTTTATGTATTAGAGTTAAGTTTCAAACAGCTAAGTTGAAAACGAAATATATAAAGAAGTCAAAATTTTCACGTAAAATCGTAGACTTTATACTGAAAGTTTTGTTTGAAGACATTGCTTTACTTAGGTAAATGTTCAGTATTGCATTATGCATAAGAAAATCTCACGGTTCTCATTAACATCATCGTTAAATAAAATCCCTTATCTGAAATTCTTCAACCGCGTCGAACCGCGGATCTCAACATAAATTAATCATTCCCTTCTTCGCTTCACAACACATTTATCACATTTTGCGAAAGAACAGATTCTTCCCACTCAAATGTTTTTAACTCTCCCTCGAAACGACTTGCAGATTTTGTTGAAGTCTTTCCTTTTCCTTAAAAAAAACCGACTAATCTAGAAGCGCATCTTACTCTGTTCAGCTTAATTCTCTTAATTGAATTAGTAGTTAGTTCTTATTACATACATTTCTTCTTACACATACGTTGCACATAATTTTTATATATTTTATTTTTCATATTATCTGTGATTATATACATAATTATACCATGGAGACTGCTAACATAACGTCATTTTGAAATGATAATGCGGTAGCATAATGTTTTAATTGTATAATTTTTAAGAATAGTAATGTTATTGCAAATTTTTTTAGTTACGTATTTAAAAATAGCTTTTCCATGTAAAGCGTTCTCTTTTCTTGTTTTTTTTTTATATTCTACTACATGTATTTTGTTTTCTTAGGATGCACTTATCTCAATTAGATCATGAAATATTGAAATAGAACGCTAGATTTTTCGATAAAGTAGTCAAACACTATAATTTGAACAGAAAAGAATATAAAAATAATGAAAAACATTAGAAAAAGGAAGAAAAGACTGGCTCTAAAAAAAATACGACTCAAATGTTATTTAATTTGATTTAAACGCATTAATTTTATTAAAAGAAAATAAATAATTATTCTAGTACAGTTTCCATAAATTTTTAAAATAATATTCAAATTTTTTAAATAATATCATTATTTTGTATAATTTTGTAGTATAAGATAATTTGATAAGTATCATTCTCCTGCTAGCTCAGTAAACTCCATAAATTAACATATGATTAATAAATCAATTGTGCTAATGAATTAATTAGTAATTTGATTAAGTAAACAGTATATGTATACGATCAAGCAAATAAATAACTACTATTCCAATATGTAAAATATATGTAAAAATATTTGTTCCTTATTTTCTATAACTTCTCTTATTAAATAACTTCATAAATGCGAAAATATTACGTTCTATAGATTTTAGGATATTATTATTAGACAAATCGTTTATAGCTTTGATAATGAAATTATTACATGATTTCAATATTTTTATTGAAAAACTTTTTGATTGAATTAATTTTTATTTTAATAACTCGCGAAAAAAAGATATTTATTTTTTGCTTCATAATTTTTTACGTTACCAGAAGATGCGCCTCTGCTCTGTCACAGTTAGAAACGCTTCATTGTGCGGCAAACAGAAGCGTGAACGGCAAATGTGTGCGGTTACCATATGTCAGGAGATTTCGAGTGGACGTTGTACCTTCCCTTTGGGAACGACGATACAATCTGAGCTCTGCTGACAGTTTCCCTTGCTACCGACCTCCCCGCCGTGAAAACCACCCCTTGTCTGATATCTCGCAACCCCGTACAGCCTCACCATTTCCACCACCGTCCGTCATCCCTCTTCCTCGTCTTCTTCGCCGATCTCGTCCTTTCCTTCTTTCTCTTCCTTCGGTCGGTTTTTTTTTCTTTTTCTTCGGTTCCGCGACGGTACCTCTTGCCGCACGGGAATCCCCTCTGACACGCAGAATGGATGACTTGAGAATTTCATCTCGTAGCCTTTCGCTCGTGCGTTCTCGCTATCGTCGTCTCTCCACCGGCATCCTCCATTTCGTCTTTTTCTTGCAGTTTTCGCTCCTTCCTTTTTTTTCTTTCTTCCCGGCGGCTTCCACCGTTTCCACGAGCTAACGCGCTCACCGTCTTCTCCTTCTTATCGCAGGCAACGTCGATGTCCTTTGTGTCGTGATGCCGCACGCTTTGACGAACGAGTCATCCGCGTTTGGCGTTCCGGCAAATAAATAGTCGTTGTCGTCGTCGGAGCGACGCAAATTCATCGCGCGCACGCGGAAATTCGTATCGCATCCGCCGAACCGCGCGCAACCATTACAGTCGATTCTCCCAAATTCTCCTTCCGCTTCTCTCTTTTTTTCCTTTGCCTTTTTCTTTCGACGCGGACGTTAAGCGTCCGCCCCGCTTTAACGTGCACGAGATTTTCCTCGCAAGCTAAAAACGCTGCAACGTGATAAATATTTATAAATCAAACGAAGTATTCCGCGCGAGAACGTCGCGCGAGTGTACTTAGAGATTTACTGGAAATAGAGAAGAATCTTCTAGTCGCGATCTCTCACACTTAGTTTGATATTCTTAGCATTAAGCGTCTTGATATCAGTAAAGTAAATCTGTACTCAAACGAGATCGAAATTGCGTTACATGTGACATGTATACGTTACGTGAGCTGTTGTTGAATATCTCACAAACGTTGGAATAAAATTGGCGAAGTTAAGTGACATGAATTAATTGGAACTGTACGTCAAATAAACGTGAATTGGCAAAACTGTAATATAAAGCTTTCAAAACGCATGAGGATTAATGTCGCGTCGTGATACCACATAAAGATTGCTGATCACGATTGATTGATTTAAAAACAGTGAAAAGCATCCTTTTCATCACGTACAAAATGTCAATCCTGTAGCACGTACATACGTCGAACAATATATTACATATGAATTTATGAGCATAAAATTGCTATAAATCAATTCCGGAGCGTTTTCGCATTTTCTCCGATGGAAAACGACGGTCGCCCACGCGCCAAATATGCGGAACGTTTGGGCATGCCACCCCGGATTTCGTAAACGTCCTAGGTATCACGTCGGATACGAAGATACGTCGACAGTCGCATCGTTTTACGATGGAAAGTCTATGTACGTTGAATAAATATGTATGCCCGCGTAATGCAATATAAGGCGGAAAGGAAGTGGAAGAAGAAGCTTTTCTCATTTCTCCGGCTCGTTTAAAGAGAATGACATTACTGTTTATGATTCTTCCGAAGATGCACTTGTCTGCAAAGTTAAACAGAGTCGCTTGCAGTTAAACAAATCGAAAGAATCAAATCGCGGTATCAGATTAAGATGTCTCAAGTATGTATATCAATTATTGTTCACGACGGCGCCCTGTCGCGGATGAAACGCGATGAAATTGGAAAGAGATGAATTATAGACCGCGCTCATTAGATCCATGTCTGGCTTGATTAATTTATATCGCCAAATCTCATGTTGGAATCAGACGCGACTTGAGTTATATTTAATCATACAAAATCGTTTCATCCTAGTATCTGATAAGTACAAACACACTGAATATTTATAAATGATTTATAAATATTTCTCTATTTGTATTTCTGCTCGTAGAATTCAAGATTAAGATCAGAATCTTAAGATCATAAATATCTAAATGTCTAAATATAAATAGAAAGTTATCGTCAATTATTTTATATATTGATATATACACATACAAAAACTAAGAAAATCTTATAATTAGTTATATACTTTTATTTCACAAATATGTCCACATGCCTGAGGCATAAGATTTTTCTAAATCATTATAAGACTTTTCTAAAATAATTTTCTCAGTTTCTGTATGTGTATATCTATGTATAAAATGATTGTGGTTGAATTGGTAAGACGCCTGTCCCGGAAAATCGGAAGTTCCAAATTCAAATCCTGGCTGAGATATGATATTTTTTTGCAATATATTCTTTACAGATTTTCAAGATGCTTATTAGTATCAATATTAAATCGATAATCAATTTAATTTGAGATATTACACTGAAAAAAAAGATTGCTGCAGCAATTTAGATGGTAAAATATGGCATAGCATTTTTAATTGACTGCAGCAGACAATTTTTGATTGCAGCAGCCAATTTTTGGTTGCGTTAGCCTATCCGCAATGTCAATATACGATTTCGATAGGCTAACGCAACCAAAAATGCTATGCCACATTCAACCAATCTTTACTTTCAGTGTCATATTTCAACTTTAGTTTGCAATTGAAAATGATGTTTCAAATCTAACAAATCAAATCGGCGCGCAATTGGTAGAACTGAAAAATATATTTGCAAAAATTTGGAGATGAATATTATTAAGCATCAAAATTCGCTTTAACAAAAATTAAAAAATAGGATTATTTCTTTTATATTTAATACTTATATTTATTTAGAAATATCTGACTTTACATATAACAAGAAAAATTATGCAGAATTAATTAAAGAATTAATTAAAAAAACCTAAGTTTTGAAAAAATATGCGATTTATAAAAAAATATTACTTAAAAACGGTAATTCCGTTTTCCAAATTATTAGGAATTTTAGATTGTTATCGTACACTCCTTGAAGCGTGATAATTGACGATTGAACAATAACGAGTGTGTCTGTAAGCAGGAGTTTAGTTAAGCTTTGGCTTAAGCACATGCAGTTGTGCCCGTGAGCAGGTTCGTGTAACTTGTTAAATAAAGGTATTTAATGCCGCATTAGATGCAGGTGTTTGAAACAATGTTGTAGATGATATTTAAATGCATTTCGTTGCATACTTATATTTATTGCAATGAAAGTTATAATATATGAAAGTCTTGTCATATTAAATTCTAAATTTGATATAACAGTCATTAATAATTTATATACGTGCGCCATTCATTGACGCTTAATTGCGAAATAGTTTGATTAAATTATTTGTAAATGATTTGATATATTAAACTTCAGCTTCATTTTTTTATCTTCCCTGCAATATCATGAAATAGATAAGAATTTATTTGGAAAGTAATAAATCAACTTTTCCATGGATTTTCAGCCACAATTTGAAACACCGATCATCAATGCAGGTAGCCGTATCGCTTAATCGCTGTATGAAGTGATTGTTACAGTTTGATGCGCATGTGGTGTATTCTCCGATATACTATCCATAGACTAATGTTTAATTCAAACGCCAGTCTTTACTTTATGAGAGCGAGCCTGGCTTAACCTCGCTTCTACGTGAATCCCCGAAAAAACTTTCAGCAAAGTTGAATCGCCTTTTTCCCGACGCGGTTATCCACGAGGTATTAACACGGATCGTAAAGCCGAACGTGCCCGTCGGCGATATAACTGCGATACGTTTTCTGTAGAAATGAGCGAAAAGAAGAGAAGAGAAAAAAACGGTCAGGGAAACAAAAGGGAACGATCTCAGAGGGAGGAAAGGAAGAACTCACGATGCGGTGCATCTATTCGAAGGCTTAATAAACCGATTTAATTAAAGGAGCGGCGTATCGCGAGAGCGCAGGAGCACGAGAGAGAACGAGGAGAGAGACAAACAAGGAGAGAAATGCGCAATTAATGCCACGGACAGTGGAAGAGGTGAGACAGCAGTGCTCGGGTGAGTCCTTCCGTAAATACCCGCAATATTGATTCCCAATTCCTTATTCCAATGTCCATAATCCTGGACTATTACACGCGCAGCCGGCACGTAATACGTTTGCCAATCTCCATCCACAAATCCCCAGCCGAGCATTGATGACTAGGCTCGGCTTCGTATGGTAGTAGAGAGAATTAGGAATTATTATTCTCTCTCATTTAATACCTACGGCGTACGCGCTTGTGGGAATTAGCATGCCGGAATAGAATGATGGATAGGTGTACGGGAAAGATGGCGGATCAAGAAGTTGCAACGTATACAGTAAACACGATGATAACGTAACGCGTGAGAAAGGAGGGTGGATGAACAAAATTGGAAAGTGTATCTTGTACCTCAGAATTTAAGTTATCCGCCGTAATATATGAGTATATACCTAAAGTAAATTTACAACTAGCCAGACATGTAACAATAAGTGGTATGAGTCAATTTCTTCCTACATGTAGCCTCCCTCGTTGCTGTTATTACATCCCGTGTTTACATAAATCTTACCTTATCGATACATCAGCCGGGCGATTTTATAAAACAAGTTAATCGGATTCCGTCCTGCGACGGGTAGTGGCTTAATTCAAGCATAATCTATAAGGCTGCAAAAACGTTCTGATAGATGGTCGAAGCAATTTATTACTGCACGGCACGACAACTTATCACGATGGATGACGGTTTAATGACAACGCCTTTCCAGAGGCTTGCAAATGCGAGATCGATCCCCAATGTTCTTGGATCGCACTACATAAAGGGGATAGTACGCAATGCGTACGGTCAACATCTTTACACACGTGGCAAACAACTCCTATACCAGAGATTAGCGTGTAAAGTACTCGAAACTCGTATAACACCATTGCTGAATGAGATGCGCTGAGATTCTCTCACTTTGTTGCGGACTACCAGGATGCGTACTAAAGTGGGACGGCAACGAAAGGAAGGAAAGAGGATGAACGCCGGGTCTAAACAAACTTTCTGTTGTCTGCTACAAGAATGATAATGCGGATAGCGTTCGGCACGTTTTGGATTAGGTTTCGAGTACGGTACCGCGAGGGATCGAAGGAGCGAGTGAGAGTACTCGCAGGGGGAGAGAAGATAGAAGTAAGGAGATTGAGTGGGGATGAGCGAGGAAACTAACGTTTTGGCACTGTGTAAGTGTGAAATGTGGCGGGATCGAGCTTGCAGCCACGTGCGAAAGAAGGAATGCAGGACGTGCGAAAACGAGAGGGTGGTAGTGAGAAAGAGAGAGCCAAGGGGGTGAAGGGATAGCGAAGAGGTGACGCCAAGTGCGTGTGTATGAGAGAGATGGGATGGAGGAGGAGATGAAAAGAGAAAGACGGATATGGCGGGAATGATGGAAGATGGGAGAAGCGAGCATGAGTTGATATTAGGTATTTAATAGACAGCTCTAGGGAGTTGCTCGGGCGAGCGAGAACTGAACCGTAATGTTAGCACGCGGCAGGAGGGATTTCTCATAAGCTGACCTCGGCGAGCCGAGAATATAGTTGAAAGGGTGTCGGAGAGGATGGAGAGTAGAACGAGACTCGCTGACGGAGACTGAAGGCGATCCTAGCGCCGCGCTGATGCGGAAGCTGTTGGTGGTAGTAGAGCGATGGTGACGGAGGGATACGAAGAAGGGGGCGGAGGTGGCGGCGGTGCTACTACTTGCGGTAGACGAGGAAAAGAAAGAGGGATAACTTGAATCTGAGTTTTCTTCCAGTAAACCCACGGATTACCAGCCGCTTTAACTTAGCGACGCCCCTCGTTTCTCAGGTGTCGTTCTCGGGGTGTCACCATATTGGATACTTTCGGGGCGCCCGGTATGGTGCGCGGGCCACCATGCCGTTATTAGAAAGAAATTTGATATATCGTCGTAGTTGCCAGGACCCACGCGCCGGCTGCGGGCACTTACTCGATGAAGGCCGAAATCAACAGGGGAAGCGTTTTGTGCTGGATAAAGATGACAGTTCGGAGAATGAGAAAGCAAGAGAGAGAAAGCACTAGATAATGATCGCATATTCTGTAGGTCAGAAAGATGAATAATTTATTATCGCGTTGTCGAGCGGATGACGTCTAAGATTGACGACGCGCAACGCATATCTTTGTAACAATAATAAAAAAGACAAATATACGGTCGTGATAAAACTGTATTAATAGTAAATCGCTGAAACGGTGCCAATTGTCGGCTTGTAAATTTAACACCCTCCATGTCGGAAATTGAACAATGGTTTAGATAGCTAACGGATAAGCACGCCAAATATTCTATTATGATACAATTCAATAATGGATGGAATTTTCAGAATAGCACAGAAAGTATGTCTGCGCACATTTAATTTACAATATTCTCAATTGCGGATTAATTATATTGTAATTTAACAATGCTAAATTTTTCATTTTTTATTAGTGTCGCGTATTATAAGCACAAAAACTATTATGAAATCAAATATGTGCAATAATTTCTATTGATAGATGATTTATCCATTTGATTCTTTTCATTTATTGACTATGTTAAATTAAAGTAGTGATATATAAATTTTAATAATGGCTTTATTGTAATATTTCTGTATAAAATTTTAAAACGTTTCAAATTATAATATTTTGTTGAAATAACATATGTTTAAAACATTTTACAATGAATTAAATGTTTATAATTCAAAAATATGCTTTTTATTTCCATTGTTAAAACAAATGTCATTTCTTTATTCATTCTATAACATTTAACAATATTTCATATATAATTTTGAAAAATCGTATTTAAATTATTATCTTTTTAATTAAGCTGCGTCACGGATTTGAACGAATATTTACATTCCTAACTTTCCACGCAAAATTAAGCGATTCGCTACAAACAGTGGACAAACCATTTTTCCTTCTGCGCACCTTCATCGCTCTGCATTAATGAAAATTTATATTCCTTCCTGACGACTTGCGACAGCACGGGACGTTTCTTTTTCCCTCGCACTTGAAATTTTTCTCTAAGAGACGCTCTGCGCGATTCATTCCAAGACAGCCCTCCGTTCGTCACAAATCTCCCGCTTCCGAACTCACCCCACGCGCTGACGATATGCCAAATGCATATTCAATTTTGTAAATCCGCTCGCCCGTTGGATATCTTTGTACGTGACGCGGATGACGTACAACGTAAAACTTGACGATATAATCACAAACACACGACACTGTGTCTTTTGACCCAAGTGGTTGCACTGTCGAAACATCACACTGTTATATGATCCGTGAGCATCATGTCCTGATGTACTATTTCAGTATTGCCTAATTTTATCTCCGAATGAATAATTCAAGTATCTGGTAACAGAGCTATATGTAGCAGGAAAAGAGGAAGGAGAAAAAAATTTTGTATTCACATTTTAGAAACGCTTTATAAGGTATTGGAAATTGTCATAAATATTTCCTATGGACTATTAGAAATAAAAATAGCGGGGTTTTATTCTGCACAATGCGATAAAAATAATTCCTCACTTGAATACAACCCTCGTTGCCCGAATTCAAGATGTAAGGCATCTACAAGACTCTCCTGAATTTCCTTGATACGTTTCCTTTCGTCATCGCACAGCGACATGCGAGAATGCCCACGTGCCATAAGGAAGCAGCATATCAAGAATAGCTAGGCTGCATTCGTGCCATCGTTTGATAATCGGGTAAACTGCCTTACGTGTTCTCGGGCACGTCAGCGCGGTCTTCCTGAGCTGCAAGAATGTCGGGATGTATTTGCATTGTCCTCATTCTCGGCGAAACTTATTAAATCCTTTTTCTGTATCACGTATTGGAATAATGGGCGAATGCGAGAAATTTAGCTAGGATATTCCCGCTCTGCTATCGGACTGAATAGCTTGGCGTTCGCTTAATAAAATGATTTTGTCTCTGAAGAATTCATTCGAATAAGAAGACGACTGGCGGAATATGATTAGGACAAAACTACCCTCTTATCGCCCAGTATATCGTGGAGAGCACAAAAGACTGAGCAAGAAACGCTCGCCTCCCTTCGTTCGAATTATACGCGTCCATATCAGATTTTTCGGAAAATTGGGCACGGTATTCTGTGAAGAATATTTATGAAAGTATAGACATACCGGCATTGGTATTCGTATCGTAAAATAGTAAATCCTCAAAAGATATTATTTTATTAGAAATAATAATATTTTATTAAAATAGTTCTACTAAAATATTTCGAAGTATGGCGTCGACAAGAATCGAATTGCATTCGAGAACATTTTTAGGTAACTAAAATATATTCAATGTTATGAAAAATTGCAAAGAGAACACATGTATTACGATTATGTAAACTTGTAAGATATTGTATAATATGCAGAAATACGTAATATTACATTATATTCCCGTATGGAAATATGCGCATATTTATGGCACAACTATTACGCTTAATAACGACTGCAAATATGGCAAAAACTTAAAATACTGTATTTATCATCAATATATCGTCAAATATGTTGCAAGCAGTAAGCAAAACATGATGTGAATTAATATCAAGCTTAATGAGAATTAATTTCCAACGTATACTGATGCATACACGGGCATATTACTAGTAACGCATAAATTTAACTCAGGCCTTTCTTTCAGGACCATCAACGATGCAGTACGTGGAAGAAAATTACAGTCACCACGGAAGGCAACCGCTTCAAAGCCGAGCCATTGCCTTTTGTTTTTGATTAAATTATCTTAAATAGCCAAACAATCTTCGTTGCAGGCCAATGTTGTGGAAGTCCCCGCGAGGACTCGAATTTTCTCTATCGATCAGCAATGATGTCGGACGCTACTGCATCGAAGTTCCGATCATTCATAAAACATGAGTCTCCATCAGGTAGTATCCCATAAATTTTCAAGCAGGAACTACTGCGCCTCCATTTTCTTCGGCAGTCTTCGGAAAATTCGACGTGGATTCATGGTCAGATCGATAAAAAATAATTATCTCGTACTTGATTTGCGGAACGCAAATAAGTCTCATGTCAGAGATCATTCGCTCTCCATCAAAAGGTATAGATTTGGAGTGCATGGTAAATGCGCGCATTTGCATCGCGCAAATATAGTCTCTTAATCGCGAATATGTGAATTCATTGAACACGTTATTTATAGAAATGCATTTGGCGATTGCATGTTTATGTTATTGTGTATACATATTGCTATCTTTTAGAGAATTAAAATATGTTATTACTATTTTTGTGCTTTATTCAATCAAGAATTTAAAACTCACATATGTGACGAATACACGGTAATATTATTAAATTAATTTATATACCTAGCAATTATCTGAAGATGCGGTTTACGCAGCTCTGCATTAGTCTATGTAACAATTTCATCTTTCATCGATTTCACAACTAAAATTTCAGTTTAATATGCATTCAGTCGAGTCTTCCAATCTCTGTAACATCATCTCGATGCAGTGTTATCGTATCGACCCAAAGCATCGCGCTACCAATATAATACACCTTCATCAAAGAGAGCTCTAAATTGCATCGATATTTAGATCGAATAAAATGTACTTCATTATGTCGACATCTCGTTTAAAATAAGAGTAAAGTTTCCAGCTGATCGTTAAAGTTATTTCCAACAATTGATGAAGTTGGATATTTTACCTTCTGTACTGTGTACTTTCATATTTCCCTTTCTAAGACATACGTCTTTTATACGTTCAACAATAAAAGCTCGAACATAAATGCGAGCACGCAAATCGATGCGACGTTTTCCCTCTACTTTCATGTCTCATTACGCTTTTAGCGGAGTATCATTCGCTGAGAGCGACAGAATTTCAGATTAGAGCATACGTGGAACGCATTCCGGATGGCTTGAGCGTAGACGAGTAAGCGCATTAGCAAAATCTTACCCCACGACCGCGGATATGTAGAAAGGATCCTTTATGTCTACTGCCTGGCGGTGATACCCTCCGGGCAATAATAAAACTTTCCGAGCTCGAGGACCGTTCCACGCGAGGAGTAAGGGAGACACGTTCAAGCAAATACGAGGGGGAAATCGTCGGATAGTGATGGTGGTAGGAATGCCTGCGGCAAGGGGTACTCCGATTCGAGATGCTTGTTTCGCGAAGCGAAGCGCGGTGGTTCGCCAGAAAAGGCGAGTTGAAATCAAACGACATTTGCTACGAGCTTGCAATAAATCCACTCTGCGATAAATTGTAATCACCATCAGACTGCTGCCATTTGACGATATTATCACGATGTCCTGTTGAAGTGGCGATAGAATTCAATTAATTCTAAAGGTATCAACATAACGCTTATTTTATATTTTCATATATATGGAAAAGGTATCTTATGAGAGATATGTAATCTAATGTCATTTAATAAATAATTTATCGTTATTTCTCATTAAACAATTTATATAATTTATTAGAAATACTACCTTGATCAAAAAGTTCCCGGAATTACCACCAGGTGATGCTTTGAGTCAGCTGATTTGAGTTCTATTTTTTTGGTTAGGTTGCCACATCTATCATTGACATTTTCACCAAATTTTATCGCCATAGCTTGACATTTGTAAAAGTTACACCGTCTTGAGTACATCTACCTCTGCACGTGTTTTCGATTTTTTACAGTTTTAAAAATGGAATTGAATTTGCAACAACGAGTTTGTATTAAATTTTTTGACCAAGAACGAAACGAATACCATCCAACAGCCATCGAATTCACCCGATATGGCTCCCTGCGATTTTTTTCTGTTCGCTCGAGTCAAAAAACCATTACTAAGAGATAATGGAAAAATCGAAGACGACTCTGATGGCTATACCGACAATAGAGTTCCAGAAATGTTTCGAGAGCTGGATCAAGCGCTGGCATAAGTGCGTTGCAGTCGATGGGGAGTACATTGAAGGGAACAATATCACTTTTGATGAATAAACTTGTATTTTGAATTTTCTGAATGAATTCCGGGAACTTTTTGATCAAGGTATATAGTATATCTGAAATCTGATAGAATTGCTCAAAATATATAATTTCTAACATTATTAATATTCGATATTAAGATAAATTACGATTATATCGAATTACCAGTTAATTTTTAATAATTTCCCGAATATGTGTAATATAACTATATTTTTCATGTGACTACGCAGCCATGCGGAGAGTATTAATCATGCCGCAAAATAAAGGATGTGTTTAATAATCCACTTACACTAAGATATAAATCCTGGAGATGGTGCAAGATATGACGTCGAGAAAATTCAAGATACGACCTACTCTAGCGTCTACTGTCGTTACTAATATACAAGCGAAGATGGTCCGCGAAAAATAATGGTGGGCGGGAGATAAATAAGCAGCGAAGAAATAAAGCTGAGGCTGCTGCAATCCAGCCGAAAGGTACGAGAGGCAGAGCAGGCGGTGGCGGTGGTGGAGGCGGAGGAAGTGGTGGAGGCGCACCGGTGTAATAAGGTGCATCGTGCAGGCAGAATAAAAAGATCATCAATTACCACGTAGGGTCCTGGAGCCGCCTATTTTATACGACCTCGCGAGCTAGGTTGCGGAATATTATTCAGAGCATTAGGCATGCTCTCGACCGCGAAGAATTTCCATAAAACCGCTATCTGCCATCTAAGACGCCATAGTTCGCTCTCCCCGTGTCTCTGTTCGTTTCCCCTCGTCTTTGTCTTCTGCAATTCCCTTCCGACCCTGCCACCTGCATTCTCGCTTTTCTTCCCTTTCTCGCTTGTCGCTGTAAAACAGGAAGAGATGCTACTAAGAGGCGGGCGGATGCATTTCCGTAGCCATGTTACACGCCGTTTACGATCATCCTGAAACGTGAACGTCACTTACGCTACATCCTTAGATTGGTCTTTGAAAAGGCACTTCAGCATGTTTACTGATAACATAGCAAAATAGAGGCAAATATTGTGTCATATAATTTTTATATCTTGATAATATTTGACCAAGATAAATATCAAATCTTTCAAAGCTTATAAATAATTTGATCGATGAATTATATCACTTTCTGTTCATGTTTATTCTGAAAAAAAAAGACAAATAATTAGAAAAAAAACCATAATCAGAATTAAAATGATTAGGCTTTTAAATTACGAAGGTATGCAATGATATAAACTTTTGTCGTCTTGAATCTCGGTTACTTTAACCATTCACAATGAAAAATGTTTCAATTGAAAAATATTATCGTGAACAAAGGCCAAAATTATCATTTCAGATAAATTAAAAAAGAATTATTTTTCTCTTTCATGTAGCAATTTATTCGCAAAAATGGTAAATCCGCTCGCAATCAAATTGGCTAATGGAAAAGTTTATAAATTGAATTAATTTCTCATCAAAATTTGTCATATTTTAACTAATATCGAATCAGAATATTTTTTAATTTCTCAAAGAAATACATCGTATATATTATAATATTATATTTTACGCGATTTTTTTATAAAGAGGCGGTAAATTTTGCTTTGACCAGTGAATGAACAACGGAAATCGAATCAGTTTCGCTTACTTGACTGTTTCTGTATAGGAGAATGCCGTTGCCTTGGCTTAATGGCGAAAATTACCGCTTTCGATTTATATAGAGAATACGTGCTATTTTCTTCGTTCTGCGGCGTGCTTCATTACGCTCCTCTTAAAAGAAAAGCGGTTTAAGAACCCTCTTTACCTAGCCTTTCGTCCAGCGAAAAAAAAACCTGAAAGCACGAGTTTGTGTAAAGTATAAGCGGTTAATTAACACGCCCGTTGCTGTTATACCAAAAGCGGATATAAAAGGATTATAGAATGTAGATGTTGTCCTTTTTAGATGTCATTCATCCGCATCTTTTATGCCCGACAATAAGAATCACTGAACTAGATTTTTCGGTACAATGCAATAAACAATTTGCAAATTTAAGTTACGAAGGAACTCACACAATAGCTAAACAGACAAACACTGAACGTGATTTATCATATTTGTGTGACATACATCATATTTAACTTTTACCTTTGACTCATTTTGAAGATGTTTTATTACTTTAACTATAAGTATACATTTTTGACTGATTATCCCAATTTGTATTCTAAGTTATTTTACTTATTCTTATACTTATGCTGACTACGTTTTTAACTTTTTGTCTTCACATTTGAATGGTTATTCCTACTACTTGCGATGCAAATTACGGCTCTAACCAGAAATTATTCTTACGTAGTCATCTAATTGTTTGTGAGCAATTTTTTATCATTCTAAAAGTGACTTATCTGCATGGCTATTATATAGATATTATATATGTATTTATTACGTATACTGTACATTGTACATAGTGTACACACATCTTGTAGATTCTCGTTTATTATACGTTGTAATTTGAAAATGGCTCGATAATGCTATCAAAACATGTAACTTTTATTGCTAGATGTAATTTTATTTAATAGATGTAATGTGTATTTTTCAATGTATGTCATAGTTTACAACGATAATCTCATGTATTAAATTCTTTGTTCGTTTTGCGCACCTACTTCTGCACCTACTTGACTCTTACATGACCCTTTTAACTTATTGAATTTTATTATTGTTTAATATTAAGAGTCCTATTTTTTGCTTATTTACAAATTACATTCTCCAAAATAAATTATAACCAAATTAATTATATTATGCATTATTAATTCTAAATTTTCTAATCAAAATATCTCCGAAAAACGAATTTTTAAGTTATATGTTATATACATATAATGTTATGTAATGTTCAATAATTCATTTATTGATTTTATTATCTATTTTGATTTCTATGCGTTTACTATGTCTCCTCCGTAACAACGTATGCTCATCATAAAATTATTTTTCACGTTGACAAACTGTTATTTGTAAGCAGCGTTCGATAACGGGCGGAATAATTTAGTTTTGCACGGTTTATATCGCCCTTCTACGAAATCCACCGTTAATACCATCCTTTTCGTTCATATTTTTAATGACTTCGTATCTGAGTCCGTTAGACAATACCTGTAAAAAAACTGCAGTGCAATTTTCGATTTTAATTACTTTTCTGCACCTTTGAGTATAAATGTAAATGTGAGAAATTATTTTAATTTTTCAACCGACTTATTCATAGAAAGGGGACTTATACAGAGAAAGATATCACCTTTTAATTTAAGTATGTCAAGTGATTAAATTTATGTCATTAAAATATTTCATTTTTGCAGCGATTATTATATCTAAAAATTTTTATTATTATTAGATTGATAAACTCAACGTTTTATTAAGTCAAATTTATATAACTAATGTTAATTAATAGTGATTAGTTCTTTCATTCTATTATAATATTTCAAGAGATTTCATACGTGGCTGTCATCGCCTCCGTTATTTTTAATTATTACTCATTGACATTAGAAGAGCATTTTATCCTCAGCAAAGTGAGAGAACATATAAATCTTAAATCGAAGCGTAACCAAACTAACCACGTTTAGCAACATGGTCTGCCAATATGGTAGTTTTCTACGGGAAAAAGAACAAGGCTGGACAATTTATCCCTATGGTGCCGCGAGGAACAGTTACAACCGTTACGACTTGGCCAAAGATATCCCAAGCTCTCGAATAAGAGAAAGGTCGAGTTTTGCAAACGAGGCAAAAAGATTACTCAGTGAAGCGGTATGCACATAGCGTACGAAATTAAGCCGCACACAGATATTATACTCTTGTGCCGGTAGTATTTGCTATTACACGATGTTTGTAATTGATTATCTTGAGGAAAGTAAAACTAGAAAAAATAGCGCTAGTTAAAAAGTTTATTAAGTTTTATTTAATGAATTTAAATAAAAGTATTTTCTGTTATACGATGTTTTCGTAATTGATCATCTTGCGGAAAATAAAAACGACAAAAATAACGTAAATAAAAAACTTTTTGCATTTTATTCAATAAATTTAAATGGAATTAAATAAAACTATTATTAAATAAAACTATTTGTGTCTCTCATTGATCCTTCATACGATTATTCAGCAATTAATTAGTTGTAGAAATAAATCATAGATATTTCGATGAAGAATTTTAAAAAGAATCGAATCATCAAATAAAAACCAAATTTTTCTTTATTTTCAGATAGAAAATTTGTCTAATCAATTAATTTCAATTTAAAAGTAACGCAATAGATAAAATAATCTTGGTTTAGTATAACTAAAATTTTATTCAAAGAGAAAGAGGGCTGAAAATTTTTATTTAGTTCCAAAATATTTATGTATTGAAAGTAAAAATAAAAACTATTGATTGTTTATTATTATTGACTTACATCGCTATTCATATTGTGATTTACAATTAGTTGTATAATGGCTATTAGTTAAAATAGGAAAAAAAGTATCAATTTTTATTATCAAAAAGTCAAGATTTGATTAATATAAGAAAATTAAAAAGGTAAGGTAAACTTAAGAATAAAATTCGTGCTTTACTTATTACTTACTACTCTTTGAGATATTTCATAACATTGATTAACATTGAAAACGGAACGCTGCATAAATGCTCCATTTCATAACCAGTCCAATACTACTTGGTATTCGTTATGATGATAACAGGTTTGCTTTCATTCAATTAAAAACTTTTCACATCCCTTTATCTTATGGACAGAAAGGAAATGTTACGGGTTCCCGGAAGCAGCTTGTCATAATCCAGCTACTTTGACGATTTTCTTTTCCGCAAAAGACCGGAAAAAAGGAGGACTGCCTAATTAACTGATCTTAAAGAGAGTCGTGGAAAACTTCTTGGAAAAGTGGTTGCGGCGAGGGGAACGTCGAGGCGAACGTTGAGAAAAATACGTGAGTACGAGATAAAATTAGCGAACCTTGGGCGAAATATGAAAACACACCGTAGGCGATAAAAATAACAACTCGTGTTAAGGGTCTGTTCCTTCGAGCGCTTTATACCACAGTTCTGTGTACTTACGGCGATATGGACACGATGGCGATCCGAGCGTGCGAGTTTTGTGATAATACTATCGAAGAATAACACGTCGAACGTGTTTAAGGGATGTCCTTTTACAATTGTACGGATGGAGAAATCGCTACTAGATAGAACAGTGGATGAGAGGTACAGATTCTTATCATTTCCTGTTATCATTTGCATTTAGACTATGTTTCCTGAAGCAACAGCGAATAACTGAAATGTCTGCGTTAAGCTATACCGTGACTACTGGCAATCCGAATCCGAATAAAACGGTACTGCTTACAATAACGTTGCAATAGAATAAGAATATAAACAGAAAATTATACGACAATATTTTACGTTTTATAATTATTTGATGATTGTTTAAATATTATTATATGCACAGCTTGTTTATTATAATACCGCAATAAACAAAGCTTTAATAAAGTACTTTATTAATGCTTTGCTCTTTTTTATTTTTGTTAATAAAATATTTTGTAAAGTGATAACCTGATTAACTATTTATTTTAAAAAATTAATAAAAAAGATTCGCAGATGTTAAAAGCTATTTTTGCATATCCGTTTGTAAAATCTGTGCTTCGCTTGCTGAGTCACATAATTTTGTCGATAAATTTATTATAATCATCGTCGATACGGTATCGACTTTACATATGTATACAGAAAAACAGGTAACGAGCATTTTCATAAAATTACTGAAAGAAACGTACGGATTGGAAAAGTTATAACTTCGTTTTCTATCAGTAAATACATGACACCATTAATAAAACGACAAAAAAAGGAAACGATCGGATATGCTAGACGTGAAATATAAAAATAGCTACAACAGTTATAAATGTATAGAAATTGTAGCGGAACAACCGATATCCACAAGTCGCTAAAATATATAATAGGCTTACGATAAAATAGCAAGTGAGGTCATAGATATCCAGACATATTTTATTATACTATCTAATATTAGAAGACTCGTTTGTTTACAAAGCATCTAGTATCGCTCGACGTAGACGCCTTTGTTATCGCCATCTCTTTCGTTCTATAACCGTCCGAAGGGATTCGTGCCGATGATGTACGAGCTGGCTTATGGAGAAAAGCCCTTTTTTCTCCTCGTTACTCCAAAGTGCGCTGCCAAGTTCCATAATAATTCTTTCCCGAATATCATTATTATACCGTCGGGTCTTCGTTACAGTCGATCTCCCGAATTTTACGCTTCGGAATGAACCGAAGAATGTAACAAAGCGGAATGAGAGAGCTGAAGTGCCAGCGCGCAAGCTGCACACATACGCAAGTAGCTTCTCTTTGCCATTATAATTCGTTAATACTTGTATTTCATGAAATAGTGAAAGATGAAAAGAAAAAGAAAAGTTGTGAATTTATTGATAATGTGTTAACTTTTAACAATGTTAAGTACTGTCAGTTATATACCGTCTCAAAAGCTTATTTTGGTACTTTAAAGTTAAATGTTTTACTGATAACCGGATCATACAACGTATTTTTTAGTGAGAAATCTATTTCTGAAAAATAAAACTACTTTTATATTAAACTCAGGGTTGGCAAGTAACGTCGTTACCGTTACAAGTTATTTTTTTCAATAACGATTGGATAACGATGTTAAATTTTTTTCTGAGTAACGTTCATGGTAACGCAGTTACATTTTTGGAGTAATGGTAACGATTTCACTAGTTACTTTTATTGTTACTTTATTTCTGTTTACATAAAAGTGTTAATCGTAACTAGAGTATATATACATTTATCAGTTTTTGAGTTTAATTCCTCTACGAAAAAATAGAATTCTGACATCTTTTTTGTATTTACCGCAGGAATTTAATTACGCATATAATGGCGTTTTTCATTGACAAAACTAGTGCGCATTCAGTGCACTTTAAAGCTGCTGTACAATCGACGTAAAGATGTATGGTTAATAAAAATAGAAACGAGTTAAACCGCGAAATCCTCAATATTATATTATTTGATAAAATATACTTTAGGAACTTCATCAATTGAGATATCTTATTTTTATATTTAGAGTTGTGTACAACGACTTTAATGTGCACTGAGTGCGCACAAGTTCTGCCAATGAAAAACGCTATAATATTCTATTAGTCTAAGAAAAGAAAGTAACGAAAAAGTAACGACTCCTTACATTTTGAAGAACGGTAACGATAACTATTTATTTTTTAGGAAAAAGAACGGTAACAGTAACGAGTTATTTTTATGAGGTAACGTTGCCAACCCTAATTAAACTTTACTGCAATAAATCTGATACAAACTATCAAGTATCTATATATTACGCTTACACTCTGTTAAATCTGTCAAATTTAACTTGAGTCGCCACTGCTCCTACTAAATATCGGAGCAGTATGGCGACTTTAATCCTTATAAAACGTTATTTCATATTAAAATGATCATTAAATTTGACACTATATCGTGTCAACTTGACACTATTTAGTATCAAATTGACACTGTATAGTGTCAAATATAATCAAATCAATTTAGCAAGAAACTGGTAGTTTTAAACAAGCTTTTGTCAGGAATTTCCTTTCAAAGAATATTCACCACTCTCTGTAGTTCCTAAAATAGTTTATCGATTTCTTAAATATTTTGTTGAGAAGAATATAGTCAATTCAGAATCGATCGATTGGAGGAGTGAACTGTGTCTGTACCTGCCCTCTACAAGGGAAGTTTGTAAGCTATAACTACTATCGATATACTTGATACTACACGCATGGATACTATCCTGCATTTTCCCAAGGACCTTACAAAAATTATCACTTGTTGGTTTACAAAAATATCGGCTATTGATACAATAGTAATTATATATAGATGTTGTACCTGTTATTTGAAATTTATATTCAAAGGTAACTTTACATTTTTAATCACCATACAATATGTAAGAGAGAAAAAGTACTTGCTTATTATTATCTATTAGATTACTCTGTGTATATAAACTTAAAAGCTTTTTTTATTCATTATTGATTTATTATAATATTAAATAATTCAAAAATTTATCCATGCATTTGATTTCTTACTTACCTACAATTTCTATGAAGACATTCTCTATACAGATTTATCATACCTTCTTTTATCTACTATTAATAATTCTCTGTTAATAATTCTCTAATATAATAACATAAAATAAAATACTTTTATAAATATAAGTATCAATTGATATAGTTAAATAATAAAACTTTAATTCTTATAAAACGTTAAACGCAATTAATTTCAAAGAAATTTTTATGTAAAGTAAAAAATAATCAAACTATTTAATAATATATCACAAAACAATATAGCATTGAATAATCTAATGAGAAATAACTTATTGAATTTATATCGAATTGATTTTGATACGTCGATTTCGGCGTTGATTCAACATCAATTCTAATGAATTATTTCTCATTAGGAAAATCTTATTCTCAGTTCTTAAAATTAAAGTCTATTCCTATTTCTTGAAATTAAAGACTTCAAATTGATCAGATATATCATAAATGAGTGATGTGGTGAATAGGAACGGGGGGCCTGCATAACATCTTTTTATTGAAATACAGTCTTCTTTCATTCAGTCTATAATTTAACAAATTTTGCTCCGTCGTAAATCAGAAGTTTCGATGAAAAGAATGGAATGACCTACAACACAAACGTAACAATTCGCACAAAGAATTATCACGATTGTCTAACATTTATTGCCCAAGTACACGATAAGTTATACATTATATTTACACGGGAGGGAAGAGTTATTGTGACCACCAATGCAAAAACTAATATAACTTACAGCTTAGCGTATATACATGTCCCTGAGGCTTATTCTACATTATCGTACACACACTATTATTATACAATACCAATAGCTCTATGCATTGAACAAACGCGGCGTCATATAGTATAATTTATATATAATATATATATATATATATATACCGGTATCACACGTCTACGTATATGTACATAGCACATTTGGGGTCATCACAAACATACGCACCGCGAAATTGATGGGTTCATTTGGAAAGCCGAACTTGCAATTTATAATCGATTGACGAAACAAATTGATAACAAATTCGTTAGGAAATGAAATGAAAGCTCAACTGATGAATCGGTAGTATTGCTTTGACGACTGAAAATATTGCACATTCGATATTTTGTGCAAGAGCGATGTTAAATTATAATATACAGCAATTTACAGATTTATTTTTTCGCTCAACACACACTGAAAAAAATTAAACGTCTCATATAAAAAAAATTAAAATATATAGATGTTCAGAAATTATATAAAAATTGCGAATTTTAGCTTTAACTTTTTTTCAAATTTAACATTTCCATATTTTATATATATACTAATTTCATGTACAAATATATTAATTATTTGAAATAATGTTACATAAATTGTCAAAGTAACAACATAACAACATTTATACGAACATTAAACATAAAATCTTTGTCATTAGTAAAATTAATCTATAATTTTCTAATTTTTTAATGGTTTATAATTTATAGTTCAGAAAGCACTACGTTAAGATATAACACTGTTCATTAATGTATGTACTTTGTATAATAATCATCATTTATCTAAAACACTAATCACTAAATTATAGTGTACGGATGAAGAACTGATGATTTCTATAGATAAATGTTACTTATATGTACAATAAGCCTGTTATACATTACTATATTTGTATGATCTCGAGATATTTGAATAAAAAATAGTTTATTGATCGTTCCGTTGAATAACGGAAATTTTCATAAAATTATTGTCATCCTGTAACATAAACAATAATTACATTAAATCAGCATTTTTATGTGCGAAACTATAATACATAAAAAGTACTCTACATGAATTAAAAACAAATTCTAAGAAATAAAAGCGCGATCAGTAAGCAAAACTGTACTTTTTATCGTAAAGTAATGTTTTATATATGGCTTTATAAATTTATGTGTTGCTATTAACAATATCTGTATTTAAATTTGTAACAGATTAACTAAAAAATTATTGACGTAATTATCGTTTTTCTCTTCGATGTCACAATAATTAATACGCCATCAATAAAGGATATTCGATCGGATCTGATCGGATCCCTTACAAGGTGATATAGGCAGGTTTTATAAAGTATTATTACATTATCCGTACCCTTGACTACAATAAAGAACACATCCACTATCAATTTGAATAAAATGGAAAATGAAACACCTCTCTTTACAGCTATTGTATAGAGAGAGATCATTGGAATAGCCACTTATAATGTAATACGGTAGATCCGTTTTACAATTCTCCCTGTTTAAAAATTATTGCGACATATTTAAGCGAAATAAATTTCTTCTCGATGGAAATATTTCCTGTGAGGCACATTACTTTGTTTCAGCGATATAATTTATGTGTCCGAGAAACAAACAAAAGGCTGAGTAAATCAGTGAATTGTAATTCTATATTGTAAACATAATTCATAAAGTAATGATAATTTAATATATTGGCATTATTATGAAGTATTTAATATTTAAATTATCCATTTATATTCATTTTATATTAATTTCTTAATAAATAAATTTCAATCTATTATTTCAGATTTCTTATTATCCTTGCTACATATGTACAAGAGGATTTATTTATTCTTATTTTCTATATAAGACATAACTAAATTTAGCACTCTCTAACACATTTACATTTTCTATTATAATAAAAAAAGATACTGAAATTAAATTCCATATATACAAATACTTTGAAATCAGACGAAAAAGATAACTGCAAATTCTAAAAAATAATAGACAACTTTTTACATTTAAAATTATTTGAAATTATCAGCTACGCATAACACAATCACTCTCATTCTTTGTGTCCTTGTACGTTTAGACATTATTAGCAAATTGCAAGCTATGCACGCTTAATATTTTTAAATGCAAAAGTAACGATGACATATATTCACATCAACATCATTAGTTATATGAAGGGATTACTGCAGCAGTAGGTTAACCTACATTTTGCGAAAAATAAATATATTTTTCCAATCACTTTAATTTTAATTATTTATTTTCCTTGTTTTTACAAAATGTGAGTTAACTCACTATTGCAGTAAACACCCTTCATGTGTGTTTGTAAAACAAATAATACAGCATTAAATTTTTAACAAAAAAATCAAAGTGAACATTTTTAAATATAACATTAAATATAAAAATAGAAAATATGCTTGCACGAAGTAAAATTTTTTGAGTGAGCGCTGAAATATAATTTTTATGTCAATATTTGTTTTGGTAACTAATTAGAAAATGAGATTGCAAATAATATGTCCCCCTTTTTACTGGATCTACAGACTTTCTTCTTTAAGTGATGGCGAGGTCAACAGAGTTACCGCTTGAAATGGAAACGGTAAAAGCCAGCTACTCTGGCACCTTCAGCGCAAAGGGGTTAATAGATTGGTGGTTTTCTATGTCTTTAGGGAAGGAAAATCTATTAGTACACGTTCGGCTTGCAATGTGTTAATTACGCTTCTCACGAAGTACCCTGGTCACTCTGGCCTAATCAGCCAGGTATTCCGGACTCCATGTAAAAACGATTCTTCGCTCTATGCTTCGCTCTACGTTTCGCTTTATGCAAATTACATGTACAACAGGAAGAGATCTTTTACGGAGAGCAGCGATCCTACGCAGCATCATTCATATCGACATTCTTTCGTTGTGACATTCTCCACGATACCTAGTCTCGTATCTGGAGAACGCTTTCTACATTGCATTAATCTTCGCGTAACAGTTTCTACACAACGGTGGCCTACGTGGATAAACCACCGGCCAATATCACAGTCATGGTGGTTATCCCAAAATTCATAAATAAATGACGATGAAACGACGATGAGGCCGTCGCCGATTGAAAATCGATCTGCTCGTCACCAATATCGTCGCCCTTTAACATCGGCTCGTCTTTCATACCGATAGCTTTCTTCTCATGATTGTGATCGATCTTCCATGTTTTCTTCGATTCACGCCTCGAGCCTGGTTTGCGCGTTGTTGGCGGCTTATCGATCTCTGAAAATGGCGACACAATAAATTTGGTGATTAGAGTTAATGTTACCAAGTAACGTATGAAGTGTGCTTTCGATAAAAAGTGAAATAGCTTGAAGCGTGCTTTTAGTATTGCTAGTACGGACCTTTTTGCTATTTAAGAGACTAATATGTATCTTGCTATTTTCTTCCATATAGATTCTGCAGAGAGTTACTTTTCGTCTTATTTATTTTTTGAACAAGTTAGTTTTTATCTTTAGCGATCCTTTCTCATAATATGATAGTTTTTAACTAAACATTAAAATTTACTGTGTGAACATAATATCGTTAATTAATTTACTCTTAATTCCAGAAATTATTTGTTTCAAATAATATAATCGGAAAACTATTATTATCTAAAAGCAAATTTAAATAACAAATTCTTTAATTGGAGCAAATGGAATTAAATATGTGTGAATTTAAATATGTGCAATCCATTACGACAAAATAAAAACATCGCGACAAAATAAAAACAATTTCAAAGTTAATTATACAAGCTAAAAGCTTGCATTTATGTATTAGTTTAAGCCATGCTCATCTCTCGTCATGTTTACTTGCATTGGTTTTTATCAATCGGCTTCAATATAAAATTATTTGCAACAGATATCGAGATAAACACATACAGGCTTTCTATATATTAAATAGAAATATTTATAGGATGGTAACATTATAGGTGATCATGAATTTTCACAATTACGGTATCGATAAAAGTCAACGATAACGAAATAAAAAGTACATTAGTTAATTGAAGGATCAATGACGAACGTTGGCGCTTAAAAATCGGTGTGATCGTTTGAATAGAGATTGAACGTCCGTCGCAGTATGCAACACAGTAGAAAGCCGCTTTACGTCGAATAGCGTTTGAAGCGAACGGGCGTAAATGGCGAATCGAGATATCGGTAAAGCCTGTCCGCGAGTAATAACCGGAAAAATAATCGGCCAGGCGGTCGGACTTTCCGCGCGATGCTCCCCGGTTTGACGTATTGGAATGTCGTCCATACGGTGTTCCCGCAAACCCGGAGAGCTCTTGTCACTTGCACACTCCGTCGAAATGTCGAGAGTTCGGAAGCTATATTAATTCTCTCGTGCGTGCATCGACATTTCCGCACGAGACGAAAGTAGACTTTTTCTAATTAATCCGCAGGATGACAACGTGCAAGCCACACAATATACTGAGGTGACAATCGCTAACAGTTGAGACTACAAAACAAAGGTGAATATCGATGGATTGCGACAAGAACGTTGCAAATATAAGCGTAAAGACAATTGTACTTTTCCTTCATTTTTGACGTAGTGGACATATCTAGATTCATGTAAGCTGGTTGAAAGGTTACGAAAAAAAAAAGGATTTAAAAACTTATACACTGAAAAAAATACTGATTTAAATACTAAATTTTAATAAATGTTTGTCTGAATAGTTCTAAGTAAATATTTACTAAATATAAACACATATTTATTTAATACAAATCATTAATTTGATTAAATATTTATTCACTGTAAATAAATGTTTACTTAATATCTATTAAAAAATGTCTTTTTAGTATAAATTTCTTTAAGTATATACATTTATCAAATGTATTTCTGCTAATGTAATATTTTCAAATATGTTTTAATCATATAATTTTTGTGAGAGAAGAGAAGTATATTTATATAATGAATTTTTTTAAGTGTACTTACATACTTCCCTATGTTTTATCCTTTAAAGACTCTTTTGCATATTTCAGTATGAAAGTTACCTTCGTGAACAGATGTGAGCCAAACATTGTTGAAATAGTAATCAACTTTCGTTCGATGTGCAGAAGCTTATGCAACGTTGATTTCAATTCGCGAGCGACAATTGTGTTTGTACTTCTGCAAGGTCAATGCGTTTATATTTACTCGTAGTAGTTGTTTGCAAATCTCGGAAAGCGTACGGTGCACAGTGTATTCGGAAGTGCAGATGCAGAATGTGTGTTCTCGGCGATCCTGACAGTTCAACAGTGCAACAATTTAATAAATACATTAATTAATACGCTCGGACACTACGTTCCGGTTGAATATCGGAATTGTGGTCGGACCTGCGTTACCGCGCCGTTACCGAAAAGCCGTTGAAACAGCCGTTCGTCTCGAATGCTTTAAATTACGAATTTACATTTATTACCATGCCGTTATATCATCGCCTTTGATGCTCGCTGTGTCTGCGGTAATGAATATTGCGACTGTGGTTTAAGATGCTCAGAGCTCTTCCACTTTACTGCAATTAGCCAGTAACGTGTTCCACCGTAAGATCCGTAATTCTGTTCACTTCACTACTGGTGATGCCTGCCATTTTGTGATAACGCGCTTTATAGCGCCTGATGGTGAACAATGATCAACCGTAGGGCTAAAATAATTCAACTTGTCTTCTTTCCATTTATCTTTTCATCTGTCTTTCGCAAAGAATTACGAATAAAGCGAAGAATGGATATACCTTTAGAAGTTTCATTCGCACCGTCAGTTTCAAAAAGGTAAAAGCGATGGAAGGACGCAATTGGTTTACTTTTAGAACTTTATATATACTATACAATCATAGAAATTAAGAAAAACCTAATAATTCTACGCACGGCATGCGTATTGTGTCTGTATATTCAGATAATTTATCAAATATACAATTTAACGCAACTATAATTTCAGCATTGTAATATACCAAGTACATAGATAATAACAAAATAGTAATTACATTACTAATTGCTAATAACTTCTAGAAGTTACTTTACCGTATAATAGTAGCGGATATTTCGAAATCAGATTTGCTAGGCCAATTGCGACTTAATTCTTTCTCAAAGAACATCCGCTTCTACCGGCAAGCGAAGCAAAAGTGAACTAACGACCATGGCTACCAAGGCACGTTTATCGGTCACATCTATACGCGCGCGCGCGCACGCTCCCTCATCCGGCGATATAATGCAATTTGAATATAGGCCATCATGCACAGACTTTGCATGCCATGCGTGCACGTCATTGTACAGACTCGGAACGAGCGACGCGGTGGCGCAAAGTTCCTTAGTCTTCAGTCTTAGCTGCTCTTAAAGCATCCCCTTCGCGACTTGTTCTCTTTTCGCACTACGTCCGTCGATAATTCGTCCTTTCTTACCCTCCCTGCCCACCAATCCCCCTTTAGTCAAGCTCAAGTAAGATTCCCATCGAAGTTAACCGACTTTAACGGAACATGTAATCCACAGACCAGCGCACCCCCTCCTTGCAGTAATTATTGCTAATATTGTTAAACGTGTCGCGCTGCCGGAAAAAGCTCTCGATAATAGCGACAGAGAGGCATGCTAGTCAACTGACGTTTCAACGGAACGCAAGCCCGTTGAATTAAATTGCTGGGCTAATTATTGGAGAAGTGATTCGCGAGAATGGAAATTCGTGATGGTCTGTAGGCGTGCGGGCGTATCCCCGGGCTTTCCCGTCGTCGCTTCGACCGCAGCATTTTATTTGCAATTGTCGGTAATTAAGTGCCTCACTATGGCCTCTTCTCCCCCTCCCCCTTTCCGTTATCCAATCATCATGAACGGTGATTTTTGTTAAAGCCATCGTTTCCTTCCTCTCCCTTCGAACGCATCGCTTCCGTCCGATCTCGCCACCGTCGACACTCTAATTGGAGAGACGACCAATTAACATCAGCGAGATCGAACGGAACAGACGGGTCGTGCTTTACGCATTTGGCGTGCTTGCCACTTGAACCTCATGCATGAGATCCAATGAAATATAATGACGGCGAGCGGAATGGACGCGTGACGTAGTGACGCGAAGATGAGATGACATGACGTGTGACGCGACGCAATGCGATGCGACGCGATACTACGACTCGGTCTCTTAGTCCTTATGGTTGATTTGCAGCGACGATGCCTCCTAATACGCCTCCTTATTGGGGTTTATTTTCTCTTTGCTCTTCTTATATTTTTTCTCGTGAAAAAAATGGCAAAGTTAGTAATGTTGTTACCTAACGAGCAGTAACATCTTTCACGTCCTGCAAGATCGCTACTCTTTTACCCTATCAACGCGACGAGGGTAAGTGGTAGTACAAGGGTAAACAGGTACGGAGGTTGTCTAGCTTCCAAAGTTCATATGCATGGAACGATGATAGAGATCAAGTGATGGCATCGTGGAACGGCGCGGGGAACAAGGGGTATTGGTACACTGAGATTGGGGCAATTACGTCGAGTAGGCAATATCGATCGGCGATAAACCGATAAGTTATCCGTTTAAGAATCGTGCCCGCCTCTGGTTAAATTTTGAGATAGGAGAGATGTTTCGTTGCTGTTGAAATAACTTTGTCGAGATACATGTAAATTTTTTATTCATCTCGCTACGTACGCCATTACGCCATAATGAGTTTTAATCCATACATACGTTTTCATGAAACATGTTTGACTACAAAATCCGTATCGTATTTTCCAGTAATAAGCAAAACTAATTTAAATCCCTTATATAAGATTAATGCGATTAAAAATAATAAAAATAATGTAATAATATTAACGTAAGACTCGAATTTGTGTTATCCATTAAAATGTAATATTTATTATTTTTAACTATTTATATATAAAATATATGGTATGCAAGTAATTAATCCTTTTTTTGTACATGATACGCACGATGCAGGTAAAATGGGAAGTAGAGAAGCAAAAGAGAGTATAGCAACATTTACAAAATAAAATTTAATTATCAGTAAATTATTTGTATCGCGTAATTACGTCAGATAATCACTATGAATATTAAAGCAGACATACAGATAATATACGGAATAATATAATAATATACATATTATGAAAATTAAAAGAAATATTTTTAGTGCATGCAGTTTTTCGTACGTAGCACATGCAAAGTGAACAAAGGAATTAGAAATCGGCTTGAAGTAACAAACGATTAAACGTTTCTTTATGCGAAGATAAGCAAGTAATATACATAGCGCAAAAGTACGTTACGTGCAATTTATGCAAATTAATGAGTTCATAAATGTTACTCACTGTAAAGTTTTATCTTTCCATCGGTCTCTCCAAGGGAGTTCGTCGCCACGCATCGAAAGGTTCCGAAATCCTGTGCCCGTACAGATTTTATCACGAGCTTCATAAGTATTTCATATAATCCTCTAGGAATTGTTTCGACCTTATAATTTTCGTCTGAAAAGCGTTGAAAATATCGGTGTATAGATTAAGTGCGGTAAATACGCATACATCGAAATCGCAAACGCTAATTTCCATAGAGATTTACGTGATCGATCAACGCGTACATATAACATTAAATGTATAGTTTATAAAGAAACACACACTCATTATATCAAATTGTTATATCAAATGCGCGAGCCAACAAAATCAACAATAATTAATAAAATAAAGTTTGTGAAGCGCATGCATACCTAGATGAAAAATAACTCGTTCCTCCTAATCGAAGTCAATGATTCAGAAGGTTGTTAACGGGAAACGCATGACGCACAAAACCAGCTTTTTCGCGTTGATGCAATTGTACTTGTCTCTCGTTAAAAAGCTAATTCGCTTCGCGTGTTTGCCGCGAATGGAGGAGCACTAACTAGACAGGCTTCCATGGCGGCCCGGAATAACAGAAAATTCCGGATCGATGCAGCAGTAAACTTCATATTTACGTTCCAAGCCGCTTAAACATTATGGAATCGCACAAAGTACGCATGAAACAAACCATGTTATTCGTGCAAATGTCGTTTTCATTCTGGCACGTGGAAGACGACGTGAATGTCGATTTTCGTGTTATTAGTTCCAAGCTATATGACACTGTCGATGCGGAAAACAGTTATTTCAGAGGAAAGTTTACCCGCGTTCATATCGGTATATCTTGTGTTATTCGAAGCAATAAAAAAATCATGCACTTCTGTAAGAGTTTGTTCGCTGCATTCTTCGATTGTAAGAGTATACGCGATTTTATAAATATGTATTAAAAAATCTGTGTAATATGATACACGTAAAAGAAATTTTGTTGTAGAAACATTTCGTCGAGATATTTTTGATAATGAAAAAGAACACGTAAAATCTGTGCATCTATGTAATAAAAATCTATAAACTTAATATGTGTCGACTGTACATTTTAATTAATAAATTCGATTTATTATACATTTATAATATTAATAATAAAACAAAACGATTCAAGGAAAAATAAATTACCTAAAATAACACCAAAAATTTCTTCATAATAATAATAATTTTTGGTGTTATTTTAGGTAATTTATTTTTCCTTGAATCGTTTTGTTTTATTATCTGCATTTAATTAATGTCTTCCTTCGATACTTTTATTGTATTATTAAAATATTAGTTTAGTAAAACATAAAATAATATCAGCTAGTAACTTAATATTATTTATGCGTACGTATTATATTTGTACAATGTAAAGAATACAGAGTAACACTGAATTTAAAAATATCGGCTACATGCTAACAAGAATGATCTCTTTATAACTAATTGATAAAAATTTTAATGTTATATATTATATAATATTATCCATCGATTTGTGAGAAACTTTCGTCAAACGTCAATTAAACTACTAACAATCGACTTTGCGATAGTAGATAAAAATTGCCATCTGCATAAAAAGAATTTCGCGTGTTCTTAATTAATTTGCAGAGCATTCATTATAACGCTTTAAGAAAAAATTTTAGCCTGTACGAAGGGTACTGTCACGGATTAACGACCCGACACGAGATGGCACGCACATGTCTTAAGTTTTAATGTAGCTGCCCTTGCCCTTAAACCCTTGCATATCGCAAAGGTGCATGGTAGCAATTAGAGTGAAACGACCACGTTAGCGCGGTGTAATTAAGGCGAATTGCATTACAGCTGCTCGTGCGTGCATCTCCCGACATGCGCAAAAAAAGGAAAAAAAAAGAGAAGAAGAAGGAAAGAACTTATAACAATTATTTCATAAATTGGAATAAAACACGCTTTCGGTTTCATTAAAACTCTTATTTTTTTCTACTTTTGAGACAATAAGTATCATTCATGTATTCTTCAATGATAAATATTATCTTAAGAAGCAAATTTAATGTTTGTATAACTTAAGAAAGAAATAATTAAAACTTATTTTATCTCGCAATAAGTGGAAAAAACTTAAGAATGGAATTATTAGTGTCACTGTCTTAATATCTATAATAAAAATATTAATATTATTTTGCATACTTGTGCAAATTCTATTCAATTCACTCTGACTGAATTAATTTTTATTTTTGCTTAATAAGAGAATAATTTAAATATAGAAAATATAGAAAATAATTTAAAATATTTACTTTTCATAAAGTTGCCTTAATTTAATTATTCTTTTTCTGTGCACTATTTCTATATTACTGTTAATAAAAGTGAAAAGCATATTATATTTGGACAAACAGAAATATATGCTCACCATTGGCAATAGTTTCGTTCGATGGCTTCGTCCAATATGTGATAGGACTGGGATGAGCTTCGCTACGGCATTCCAACGTAACAGTTTGTCCTTCGTAACCACCCACTAGCTGATTCTCAATCCAAACCATTGGCTGAACTGTGCAAGATGATATATTTCAATAAAATATCCATTAAAACACAAAAATTACATTAATCTCAATCAAAGAAAACATTTTTTATTTTTATTTTATAAAAATTTGCTTTCTCATACTTTATCGAATTTTTTTATTGCCGTGAGATAAGAAATCACACAGTATAGCACTGACTGTATATTACTTTATTGTGTATAGCTTTACAAACAACTATTTTTAATGAACAAAGTTTAACTGACAATATAACGTTAAAATATTTGACATTAAAAACTATATAAAGCTGGGAAAACATAGTATAGAATTTAATGAAATATCCAATTTTACGAACTCATCACAAGGTATAGCATTTGACGTTTGACGTAAAAGTCTTACTAAAACTCCAGCTCCCATTTTTAAAACATGTTCCCTCGAAATAGGGCTCTTTTATTTTTTTAATCAATCCAAAAACGTCACTTGTCCTTTTAGTAAGCGACTCATTACATAGCGTAGCAAAATTACGTAGCCAGCGGCAGGAAAGATTTAACTCCGTTTTCAGGAACAATGGCCCTCGGGATCAGATATTCACCATGCCTACCCCGAGAGGCGTCATTACGCGAGATCGCTCACACCACACGCGAGTACGACAATTTAAAATATATTTTGCGACAAGCGCCCGACGCGCGTATAAGAAAGAATTTCTACTACCAGGACGGGGCAGAACTGCATAAAATATCATTCGTATGCATTTTCACAATTATATATGCGTGAAAAGCAAAGGACGGAAACGGAACAGTTAGAGTTTTGATTGAATTAAAATTTACGAACTGAAATCCTAATAATATTACATTGCGTATGGTATATTATATAACATTCTGAAAAGATTAATTCTGGAAAATTAATTCACGATGATTGTGTGAATAAATTTCGATTAATCCTCGTTTTTCCAGGAAGATTAAATAATTTCATATAATATTTTTTTCCGCCTTGCAAAACGGAGAGAAACGCATTTAATTATATTTCTCTCATCGTAATGGAAAAGCCATTTATGCAATGTATTCACCACGTTTCACGCTGCCGCTTGGCTGGAAGTGTTCCTTAGCGCTGGTCATAAAACGGAATTTAGGATCACGCAGCAAAATTACGTACAATGAACAGTGAGGAGGATCCGTTTGCTGACTGTTGGTGGCACCCCGTTGGACGCTATGCAGAGATACGGTCCCATATGGAGACGCGTGATTCGTGTTATTTCCAACTCCGGACCCACGATACTACCCGCTGTAACAGTTTACATATGTAGATGCGGGCATATAAATTCATATGGACATGGATTACGACGCATTATTATATATGCTTCGTTCAGTGAAACACACCTATGACACGATCTGACCAATTGCACATGTTAATACCGCCCCGTTAATTTTTAAGCATTCCAAATTACGAGCATATTTTTGAAATTACAAATCATAAATTTAATCATCTCGGCTTATGGTTGACATTATCTTTTATAATAAAAGATAATAATTTGAAATGTTTAATATTACGATATAATTTTCAGAATCAAATAATAAACAAAGATATGATAGAAATTATGTATTATTATAATATAAGTATATTAAACTCGTTTTTTTTTAGATTAAAAGAGAGAAGATATATTTTTATTTGAATTTTGAAAAATACATATGTATATAGCGACAAAAAAAACGTGTTTGTTCAAACACGTACATTATCATAAGATTAAAAAAATTTCAGATTATATAAATCGATCATGATCATATCTGCACGTGATTTGTGGAAAAAACAAAACTCTTTTTGCTAGCATTATATCAATAAGATAATACATTTGTTTATTAGGAATAATGAGTATATTGAAGAAAATACCCATTGTGCGACATGATATTTTTTTGTAAAAATTCTTTTCTAAAACCAGAAAGTTTCTTTAAATCTTCAGAAAGATTTTTTAGATTATTTTCGGTTATACATACATTTGATGTTTAAACTTATTGTTATCAGAAATTGTAACCGCAGTATTTAATTAGTAATAAATTTAATCAGTAATAATCAATGCAGTAGTTAATAATAAATGCAGCTTTGTCATATAAAACAATGAAATATACACGTATCCAATTTTAACAAATAACTAATAACATTTAAATAATGCTTCTTCTCATTTTCTTCGTACCTTCTTATGACATATACCGTATATAAGTACATTGCATGTAACGTATAGTGTGACCAACTAAGCGTATGCACGATAATTAAGCGGTAAGCAAGTAGCAACATGAAGTATACTTAAACTTATGTTCTGAATTTTGCAGAATATTGAAAATACGCAAATTATAATACAAATAATACAAATATGTATCCTTCTATGCATGAAAAGCAATTAAAAGATTTCGCAATATAACAATGAAAAAATGGGACGTTGATTCACTAAATGACATAATTTCGTTAGACTGCACATTGTATTAAATGGAACGTAACATAAATATTAATATGCAAAAGTGGACAAAGTAGCACTCATTACGTCAGCTGTAATTTCATATGTTGTAAATTAATATTTGCTCTCTGATATTTTCCAATAATTTCTGTTTCACATGTTGCAATACGGTCGACTAGCTTAATATTGCGAAACAATTGATTTCAAGTTTAATTAAAATGTGTATTTCCTTAATTTCGATATTATATAATTAATCGTGCTAATCGATTTGTACATTGAAATTACAATTAGTTCCGCGTCGCGAGTGTGTAATGAAGTTAAATTGACAATCTAGCACATTCATTTCGAGATTGATTATCATATAATTTACATAGTTCCTTTACAGATCAACGGCCTACCGATGTGTAGGTATACACATATCGTATTATTATCAGAATGATAGTTTCATAATTTACACAATATGAGAATTTACAACTTATTAAATAATATATTAATATATTTAAATAATACATACATACGTACATACATACATACATAATAACGTCTTATTTTAATAAAATCATCATAAAACTTATGAAAGTAGAAGTATACAAATATATGTACGTAATAAGAAAATTTTAATGTTAAATATAGTAATTAAAATTTTTCTTTGAAAAGCTCAAGTAATCTAATCAGCTTCCAATCACAATAGTATTACGTATTATATTTAATTATTAAGATATCTATAAAATATTTATAAACTGCTAAATATGTAAAATATAATTATCGTTTTTTAACGATTTTATAAAAACTATAACAACAATTTTATTGTCAATTATCACATTTACTTGAGAGTAAAATTCCATTTGTGTTCGATTTGCTTTTATCATTATTTTATTTATTGTTAGACAGCACTTTGTCAATAGCATTTAAATATGTATCGCGAAATTTGTGTGTAACAACATCTGCATATTTTGACAACAGTTTGAAAAGCGCTTTCATTCATGTACCTGTTGAGGTTTTCGAGGTAAATTCGTACTTCAAACTTTTATCATGTGCAAAAAGCAAAATCTCTTAGTATGAATTATCATACAAATAAGAAAACGTCGAACACTTTCCTCGACTATTATGGGAAGTCAAACGGAGTGCGCGGATTTCGATTACGAAAATCGTAAGACCGATAGCGCGTTGCCGAATACTCCATTCTACGGTACTTATCGTCTAATGGAATCACGACTGAATCTTTCCGCAAGACCGATGTAAGACGAAGAGACGAATAGAGGGACAGCGAGACGCGACAAATTAAAGTGGTTTCTTAAAATCGGCTTCGAAAAAATTGAAATTTCGTCTGGTGAATAAATCATCAGAAAGAAGTCGGTCACAAATCGATATTTCACTACAGGGAGACGTCTTCTCGTTTCTGACCCTTGGCACGATTTCACACGAAAGGATGAAAATATATTACGTGTGTGTTGCACGTCGGTTTGTTGGTCTTTGAGAAGTACTCCGAACTCAGTATGGACTGAGACGAATAGAAAAGGAAGGGGATGGCAGAAGAAGAGAAGAACTTTTGAAGCCGTATAAGAGAAAGAGACTAAAACGGTACTTCAGCTATCTGTCGGATGTACAATCGAAATGTCTCCAACACTTGCTTGCGCAATTAGTCAGCAAAAGGTCTAAACAATCTTGATGCGGGTGGCGCGTAAAACAGGAATGAGGTTATCATTAATCTTTTGCCTCAATCTTACAAAAATTGAAATAACCAATTGTGAAATCTGTTTGAATGTATTACCAAGCCTCGTAAAAAATTATTTAAAATATATAAATAATTAAAATATAAATATTTAAAAAATGCATCTAAATATACTGGTATATTCTTATAATTATAGAAATAAAATCTATTTATAAAAATTAAATTTTTATAATAATAGTTTCTTCAAAGATTACTTACAGAACGGTTTTTGCTAAAGTATTAAAAAATTTAATTGGATAGAGATCCGGAAATATAATTCTGTTAAACCATCAAAATAATGTAGAACACAACCTGGTTACCAGAATATCAAAACTTTTTACAGCGTTGCTCATTATACTTGAGTGTCCGATATAATTATTTTGATAGTCCAACAAAGTTTTTTTTCAGATCTGTATCTAGTTAAATTTTTAGATACTTCAGTAAAATTCTTCTTTCTGTGTAATAATCAAACTATATCTTCGTTGAAGAATTGTCATGTATTAATGGAAAGTTCTCGTTAAAATATTCTATCGAATTTGTATAACATTCCTTTTACAATAATTAAGAAATTAAATTACATGTTGATTACTAGTTCCTGCTAGATTTTACTCAAGACGGCATAACGACAGAAATTCGTTCGGAATTGTAAACAAAATTAATTTCTCACCGAATGGGTTAAGTAAATGAGTTTATATTATAAATGCTCAGCAATTTCATTTCGATGGACATTACGCCGACGGCACTTTGCTGATAATAACATCAGGAAAGAAACCATTTTGTGTAACGAATCGTTAAATTCTTTCGTCAATTGCAAAAGACTGTAGCAGGCGGAAAGATACTAAGGGAGAGACAAAGTAGAAATTACTGTTGAAAGTACTGTATCATCAATGCAATAAGGAAATAAATTGAAAATCAAAAGTTTTGTAAAAATAAAAATATATAATAAGCAAATGGACTAGTAGTACAGAATAAAATTATATTAGAGAATAAAATATATTTCTTTTACATTCTTTATGATATATAAAAGTTCATTATCGTCTATTTTGTTTAAATTTTTCTATTCATTTCTCTTTTATCTTGTTTAAAAAAATAAGAAAAATTTGTTTTGTAATTGAATCGAATGTATGCATTTGACAATATATTAGGTAGTCAAGAAAGAAATTTGCTTTGTTTTTATTTTATTTAAGATCTAGCCGATTATCAGACATGTTCAATGTACAATGAATTCAACAAAAGGCACATCCGTATCGGTTCAATGCCGTCCATCAAAACTCATTCAATGATACGATCCGAGAGCACAATAAACGTCTCGTTCAATCAGCGCGAAACGAGACGGCGAGCTTTCTGTCACTCTGTTTTGGAGTGAGATCGAGAAAAAGCCTCGGAGCTGTTCTATGAGCAGCGGGTTATGTTCAATATACGCGAAACAACGCGAGACAACGATGCTGATGGGGTTGAAAGGAGACGCGGAGATTGAGAGGAACGAGACTCTATCTAGAGTAACAACCGTCATTCGTTGTACGATGGAATACGCGACAATCGGCGACCAACGAAGCGGTGCACCGTATGGTAATAGTAGTAGTACTAACAATAGTAGTAGTAGTGGTAGCAATATGCAGGTACGTACCCTGCCAGTTCGACAAGCTGATCGTGCCACCCGCTTCACGACGCCACGTGACCGTCGGCTCCGGTGTTCCTGTTGCCGCGCATCGTAGCGTCACGTTGCTACCTTCTCGCACCACCATATCCGTGCTGGTGGGATAGTCCAGGATGTCCGGCGGCACTGAAACAATAACCACATTGCGACGAGAACGTCCCAGAGGTTACGTGGGTGCGAGCACGCGCGGGACTGTACGGGATGATCATTCGCGCGGACCAGATAGATGGTTATCTCGCGACGAGCGGATCATGCACCTCCGCCGCCCGTCGTGCAATATCCCGCGTGCATACACCGCACACGCGGGAGCACGCGCGGCACCGACGCATCCTGGGGTTCGCGCCCCATTTGTTCGCGCGGATGGCGGATTCGCTCGTAAAATCTCGATTCGCTCAGTCGATCTCGCGTTCGTTCGAATTTTTGCCGAGTCCCGGACCACGTCCGACCAGGGCTCACCCTTCGCTTCCGCCCTTCCGTAGGGAAATACCTTTTTGTTTCATTGAAAAAGCGACTTCTTTCTGTTTTCTTTTTTTTTCACCGAGGTGATCTTTTGCGCGTGACTTTTAACGGTTCGTAAAATCCACGTTACTTTTGTCCGAGCTTTTGTCGCAGCCGAAAGCTCGACGGGGGTGTAGTACAATGACGCGTAGTATTAGGGTGAATCTGGTTTTTACGGCACGTACGTGCCGTCGGGCACGAGAGCACAAGCTGTTGGATAAAATTTGGATAAGGCTTACTTATCAAGCAGATATGTAAAATTGTCATGAGCTAGATTACCATACGAAATAACTGTATATAACTATTATAATTTGTACGGCTGTGCACGCTTTAAAGCACGAAATTACAATTTTTTTCATTTATGCATACATAGGTCTTTAATATATTTACATAAATATCTGCAAAATGTATATGTTGTTTTTACAAATTTTACGGAATGTAAAGAAGTTACAATTTATTAGTTCTATAAATTATTGCACGCGAATAATATAAACAGGATCTGAACTAACTAAGAGAGCAATATAAGTGGATTACTCAAAAGGAACTACATAAGCAACTAATATATCATGCAAAGTAATTCATCACGTCGCTTTATCTGAGTTTAGTAAATGACAGCTGGATTCGATATGGCGAATTGTTTTGTACTTAGACGATATATTAGATAGTTTAGAGTTACCGTCTATTCTGAAATTCCTCTAATCTGAATAAATAAATCAACTGAAGCATCAAAATCAATGCTAATCCAGGTATTTTAGATTGAGCTCTCTTGTCTCATTTGCATCATCTTTTATATGCTAATCTGTCTCGTTTTTAACAATTTAAATTTGTTATTCGGCCATTTTACACAAAAGTGTTCTTCAAAAAGATATGATGACATAAAACGTAGAAAAAATGCATGTATTTGAAAATTAAAGCAGCTGACTACAATCGTTAAAATTTCTCTCTTGCTTTAACAAACGCAACAAAATATTTCAGAGAAAAACCACTCAGCATGATAGGAACAAAAATTTGTAGAAATCTCATCCCTCTTGCGGTTTTGTATTTGTAAAACGATTGAACGTTATTTATCCATTTGTTTTGAAATCCATTCATCAAATGAGTTTAAATGTAGAAGAATCGTATTATCGTATTCAGAATGTGCTTTAATAAAGAGAGTTTCATGAAAGGATGTAAATTCAATTATATCTTAATCTGCTGTGGCGATTACCGTATTAGTTAGTAACGCAAAAGCTGTATTTTCGGACTACGGACTACGGATTACCATATTAGTTACTAACGCAAAAGCTATATACTCGGACATTTAAATAATTAATTGAATTTTTGATAATTTAAGTATAGCTTCTCTCGTCCTCTTTCTCTTTCTCTGTTTAAAAAAAAACGTTAGTGAAGAAATATAATTGTTATAATTATATATTTAAAAACAGGAGGTTATTATAAATCTGTTTTATCTCCTTATGATTTAATTTTTACTTTATAAATCATATAAATATGAAATCTACAATCAAGTAATGATTATTATCTTATGTCTTGCATATAAATTATACATTATCTTCGGTCTTTAAATTCACTTCACGTAAAAAGTAATTAATAATATCAGTTTTACTCAATTTTTAAAAAAAATTTATTTTAACTTAACGCGAGATATTCCTTTCTCGATGTATTTAGGATGACATATTTGACTGTCTGTAATATATCTAATAAGATATGTTAATGATAAAACATTATTTTTATAAATGCGGAAATAGAGTACTTGACACTTTTTGTTATATGATTATATGATAATAATTATATGAATAATAAAAAATTTCAAAAATGCTAAGAATCTTTTTGAGTTCTTCTTTACTTACATGGAAAGAACGACTTCGAAGTATTTAAAAATTTAGCTAGACACATCTGAAAATAATTTTATTTGGACCATCAAAATAATCATGTAGAACGTTCAAACTGGTTTCTAGAATGTATTTTTATGAACCAACTAAATTATTTTCAGATCTCCGTATCTCTACCTAACTTTTTAGATACTTCAAGAAGAAACCGTTCTTTCCGTATAAATATATGTTTTACATTGAAATTCAGATGAATTAATAGCTTGCAAAATTTTTACACTAGCATCGGTATAACACGAAGATTATTCGCGTGTATATGGAAGCAATCTTTTCAAAACAATTTAGGATATAAAATAAGTTTATTATAAAATATCGTCGGCTCTTCACACACACACGATGATCGACCAACGTACTCTTTGCGAAAATAATCTTCACCGCGAATGTAAAGGCCATTGACGTGATACATTTTTCGTGGCAACAATGCGAAGAATTTCGTTATCGAGTTGCTTTCGAAACGGAATAGAGCCGAATATGGCTGGTGCACATGCAGTTTGTACACCGGAAAGACGGCTAGTCGGGAATGGTTTCCCACGGCTTACGCGGACTAAGTTCTTTCCCGGTCACGAAAGAGGCTACCTTCGTGAATAGTCCTCTCTCAGAGACCGACGTCGCGTCCCCCTGGTGAGTTACGAAAGACGTGTTCGGAAGGCAAAGAGGTTCCAAGACGAAGTTTCCGCGGATGTGAAAAAGCTACCAGCGCGAATGGTGCTTTCGTGTGCTAACGAGACGACGAGGGTGGATCTAGAGCTGCGATTGCATAACAGCGTAAATCCGAGAGGCACATTAGGAATACAAAGCTTCTCTTTACGATAATCGATAAATAATTTCTTTTTATTGCCGATAAATAAATATAATTAACGATAATTATACTATAATGATTACTTTTTTTTATAATAAATCTGAATAATTTTCCATCGTTTTCAATATACATATATTTCGATAAACATTTTTTATAATTCATCATCAAATAAATCGGTCAAATTTATTTTATATTTTAAAATATTCAATAAACATTTCAAAGTATAAAAAAATCGACAATACGCAAAACTACAGTTAAAGCAGCATCTGCAGTAACAAAGTATTTCTGCAATAAATGTTTGTGAGGTCCAACAAAGAGAAAGTCAGAATGATGTTCTCTGACGACACAGCAGGACCACGGCAGAACAGTCAAATACCGAGGGCAACCGTACGGCAACGAATTCTTCCAAAGAATTAAGCGGGCATCGGCCATCGAGCAAAAAGCAATTCCATGCTGGCATCGCTACACCCGCCGCCGTCACAGGTCACAGAGATATCACCGGGTCCGGTGCGCAATTCATTTCGCGCTTTGCCCCGACTGCGTCGGGCGCAAACGGGGCGAAAAAAAGCGCCGTATCCGCAGATAGTATATTTATTGATACGGGAAAACAATTGGGTCGAATTTATTATTTCACGCGTGCTCGTGCACCGACGCGCGCCGTTGTTTTTGTTTGCCCTCACGGGATCGCGTTTTATTCGCGCGGACTGTACACAACCACGTTTCATACCGCCGGTATCTTCGAGTGTCCTTTTGAATGGCCGCTATATTTTGCGACGGTCCGATAACGTTTGAAAAGTTCGATCGGTCGAAAGCGAGCTAGCGTTTAGACCAACGTGACACTAAATTGATGCGTACGCGCCGATCTTCGATGATCGAGTTACGCAAAGGTGCAAGCATAAACTATCAATCCTTTGCCATCTGAGATAATTTCGAGTAATGCGATGTTAAATCTTTTATTTCTATCGCTATTAACACTATATAATAGCACAATCGATATCCTTCCTCAGTTAACGTTTTACATAAAGTTCGAAAAACTTATTTTGTAAATTACATTAATTTATTTAGAAAGATGTAGATATATGTTATAAATAATAAATATCGATTATAGCAACGCGATTAATCTTCTTGATAATTTTATCACATATTTTAAAAATCAATTGTAAAAAAATTTGAAGTTTTTTGATCAATATAAATGAATGCATCAAATTAGGGGAGAAGAAAGAAAAAAAAGTAGATTTTATTATCTTTTAATGACAAAATAAATTGACTTTTTTTCTATGTAACTATAATATGCGTTTAAATCCAATCTCTCTCTCTCTCTCTCTCACTTTGAATTAAATACGTATTAAATAGTTATACATTTGTGTTGCATTCACGAATATTTTACACAATCGCGTATGCTCACGTAGCGATAATGTACAATCAAGTAATTGGTCACATAAATTAGTACATGTAACATCATACTAAGGCAAGTTGACTAAACTAGTAATTTCACTACAATAAACAATAAATTTGGTTGGTTGCAATATAAGCTCAATATTTTATATATTATATGAATATTCTATATACACTGATAAATCAAAGTAAAAGTTATGATGCACATATTAACATCCATAAACCGTTATAAATTTAAAAAAGAATTTATAAAATTAATAATAAGAAAAATATCACTTATATAATGAAGACCCGCACTCCAATTGCAATACGCATTCAGTAATTGAATTCGTGCAAAATAAAAAATAAACCGAATGATAAAATTTCTGCAAGTCAATATTTTGAACCGCGCTACGAATCTATATGCAATATTTGCTATTTCCATATTTCAGCATTTTGCTATTTTTATATTTAAAAAAAAAACTTGGAAATTGAACTCTCTCAACAAGTTTGATTATCCAAAGCTGATTATCGTAAAAGTGTACAAACAAAACGGTACAATGTTACAATTTACATGCTTGTGTAAATTTATATTCCGGCATAAGGAGAATTATGGTTATTACCGTTATAGAGTAGTTACTTTCTCTTACATTAGTATACATTTTTTTAATATTTTACGAGTTTTATTCCCATTTATGATAATTTGTTAAAAAATTAATAAAAATTGTTTACAAAATTACAACAAACTTTTCACTCACATATCGTCTAAAAAATAATATCGCTGTTTCGACGAATAACACATGCGTTCTGCGTATCAAACTTTTTATATTCTGCTTGTTGAAATCAGAAGGGACAAATTCTTATAAAAACGAATATCAGGAAGATGTACAGACAAGATCAAGGTCAAGACAAACAAAAAAAATAGAAAACTAATTTCGAAATACGAATAAATTCGGAAATCAAGTCAGAATATTTACAATTTAAAGTTGCGACATGGATAGTAAAATGTTTAGAATTATTACCAGAATTTTAGGAATGTACAATAAAGAGTAATAAGTACGTACAAATATAATTTCTATACCTACACCTTATTCCTTTCTATTAATAAATGCAAATTAGAGCAAACCATGATTGACGGCTCAATAATACAAGAGAAGGAAATAAACAACTAATTTCTTTGTTTTATTTCACCTTTATTTCATGTTTAATCAAAGCGGTTATTATTAGACAAAAGCCAATAATTCACTATTATATACCAATCATTACAAAGCATGTTTCAAAACTGTATCAAAGGCTTTGCTTTACAAATTAACAAACGAAAGATGCAAAATTAATTAATATATTGATTACGTTCCCTGACACTCATTTATATCATAATAATTTTGCGTTATTTTGCCATTTTCGTTTGTTAATTTGTAACATGCTTTTGAAACATGCTTTTCCTGTTCGAACGATGCAAATTACCGAAGAACACAATGTCCGCATATCATCCGATAAAGAAAGATAAAGCAGAATAGCCGACTCTTTTCTTTTCTCTCTTAGTCTTGGCGATATAGTCGACGATAGGACAGACCGATAAAGAAGAATCTTAACGAGGGGTTGCGGTGAAGTTAAACTATACGCTCATACGGTGGCGGTTTGCGGCGCTGTGAGGAGGCCGACCGGTTATTAGAACGAGGAGTACGAGTTGCCGGGAAGGTGTCTAATAGCCCGCCAAGAGTACAATCGCCCTCGAAGGTTTCGGGGCGCGGGGGTACGTACTTTACATATATTTGCATCCCGCCGCCACAAATCCAGCCGATCGCGAAAGGCCGAGGCTGGTAACGCGGGGAGGCGTCTCTATCTTGGCAAGCCCGAAAGGATTTGCTGAGGTGTGAAATCTTTAATCTGTTCAGCTGCTTTCTCGTCCGACAAAACGTTATTTCAGATTTCACTGCAAAATTCAACGCAACGTTGTTTTAAATTGACTATCGTAGAAAAACATCAAGCACACGCGCGTATGTGTATGAAGAGTCAACCAAGATAGACCGCAATCGATATAGTACATTTATACTACTACAAAATAATATAAATATTTTAATACTGTCCACACAGGCGCAATTGAATTTTTTATATTAAAAATTTTTTTATAAAACGTTTATTTAAAAAAATTTTTTTATATATATAAAACTTGTATTTAATCGTGATTTTGTTTTATACTTATTAATGTATAAAAATATTAAACTTGTGCTTGCGTGTACAAAGAGATGTCCCAGATAAACTGTGATCGATATTAAAATTGATTTTAAGTAACGTCTATTAAATTAATTTCTTAATTCAAGAACTTTTATTACATCGTCCTATTAATTTTTATCACGGAAGTTTTCTTTACGTAGACGAATTAAAGTTTTTCTTCAAAATGGATATTTAGCTGTACATCCGTTCATGAATGTTCGCTCGTCTTACTTAACTTCTAGTTAACGTGAGCTTTGCCATGTATCAATGGGATACTATCTGCGAGCTTGTTAAGAGATATAAATCAGTAAGCTTAGCTGAGGTATTTATGGAGATGCATTAGCTTTCCGCAAGAGTATAGAATGCCAGCATTTATTTGGTAATTTCCGGCAGTCTGATATTCATCTCTCGAATACTATTGCGCCGAAGCGCGATAGAGCCGATCAATGATCTCTAGAAATCAAGAATTGTGTCAGACCTTCGTCAAGCTAACCGATAATTAATAGCAGGGTAGATCCTTTCATTAATTTGAGAAATAAGAGATAAGCTGGTTGTATCCAATCTATTAAAAATAACAAGTCAACTGTCAAGCGTATATATAACAAAAAAATTTTAGAACGTTTAAAAAGAGAAACTGTTTTATAAAAATAATTTTAATGTATACTTACTTATAAATAAAACAATAATAATTTTACTATTTTGTTAACAAACATTACTTACGTAACAATTATTTAATGTTATGTAATATTTGGTTAGTCAATATTATAAATCAATATTTTATTAAAAAGTATTTTATCACAAAAAAGGAAATGCTATGATTATTCTAAGTTAAAACAAAAGTAAAAAGTTGCTACAAGAATAATGTAACGAAATTCATAATAATATGTTTTTCTATAAAAAATGGGTTAATTAAAATAGAGATAAGCCTGCGAACACACCACGTTATTATGTTGTACATATGTTTCCTGGGAAGCCGCGAAACAAATAATCAAGGATTGAATATCGGTGTCTTGTAGTAGCAATCACGGCTTTCTCTAGAGGTACTACGATGTCCGCTAAGACGACCGTAGTTGGCGAAGTTTGACAAGTTGGCGGTAACAGGGACGGTGGTACCAAGTGCCAAGAAAGTTCCGAGGAAGGATCAGTTGATGCATAGTCACGGGAAGAAGGATGCGCCCTGCCAGCAAAGGACGTGTTCCGCGGGACAATCGCGAGTTACGTATACATGGAAAATGCTGAATCCGCCTGTGCTTAGTCGAGTTTCGCAAGGACTAGTCAAGGATCCCGGACTTTCTGGATAGCGCGGGTTACAAATTCACGAGCAATCTCGAACGTACGATTTGCTCGCAAATATTTGTCGGCAGCGGTCTTTAAATCATTCCGAGATTCTCATTCCCCACTCAATTTTCCGCCTTTTAGACGTTATGAAAACTGAAAATTGCATGCAATAAATTTAATGCCAGTTTTAAATTATGTGTGCGTAATATATGGTAGTTTTATTTTGATTCTAAGCAGTATATACACATACCAGTTAACGATTATTTAAAAAAAAACTTACACATGTTTATACTATTATTAAATAATCAAAAATGTATAAATTAACGTTGATTATGCAAATGTAAACGTATTTATCCAAATAAATATAGTTTAAAACTATGCATTTCTATAATGACATGAAAATAATTGTCATTATATAGAATTAAAAAAAATAAGTACATGTAAATATATAAAAGTAATGAATTTGGGATTGCATTTTCCTTAAGTACCATTCTGTTGGTGTCTTTTACAATCATTTTAAAGTTAATAATCAAAATTACAAAATATAAAAATTTCATCAAATATGAATAAAAGAAACACAAAAATAAAAATAGTAATGAAATAAAATACGCAACGAGTATTTGAGTGATTTTTTTTATTAATCAAAATAATGCGTTTGAATAATTATAAATAAGTGATAGAAATTTTAGCAATAAATTTCATACAAGGTAAAATGAATGGACCGCGCAAAGTTCATACATTCAAAGCGTCGCATCTCACTGAGATTGCACGAGTTACATTTGCCAGATGTGTCAGGTGTGACGCGTTAATCTATATTGAGTGTAGAGTGGAAATTATTTGTAATTTTTCAAACAGACCATAATGAAGCTACACATGGTATTATATTCATTCAGTGTATGTGACACACGATATTCTGGGCGACGAATACGAAAATGTTCTGCTCGACAAAACTTGCAATAATTATGATTTGTCATTTGTTTAATAGGACAATAAAATATTTGGATTTAACAACGTAAATAAAAATTAATGTTACGTAATTTAATTTAATTTATATAATTTTTACATACGCAGCAGATTTATATGTCTGCTCTGTTAATGTAGTATTTATCAATATACTGTATGCATGTTTTAGAAAATCTCTCTCGTTTTTCTTGCTGTCTCTTTTTTCTTCTAACATCTTACTAATGGCTTTAATTTAATATTGTGTTAAATATTATTGAATAAATAATATTTTCTTATATTAGTATTTAATAATCTTTAATTAATAATTTTTTAATGTAATTTTAATATAATTTTTAAATATAATTTTATTGTTATCACAATGTATAAAATTGTTTATATCGCGGTAGATTAGTTCACTCTATAATTTCATTTTGCGTTCTCTCCTTATTTCTTTCGCAAGTGCAATACATTATTATCATTATATTTCGTAAGATATTAAATGATTTTATAAAATATTATATTAATTGTACAATAAAAACTATTTTTTAATTAATTATTGATTTTAACTGACTTTAGAGAAATTATTGTATTTATCGGCAAATAAAAAGTAAAAATTATTTCGATGTATGGTAATATTTTATATCACAAATATTTATGGTACGTATATAGTATTTCAATTCAGTATATTTAAATATATTTAATATATTAATATATTAATATATTAATATATTAAATACATTTAATGAGAATTTAGTTATTGCTTTCTCTTAAATTATATATGTAAATTTTATATGACATTGATTATTCTTTTGTTTATAATTATCCTTCTGTTGATTCATTGATAAAAATAATTATTTTTCAATGGTAAACATAATATAGCAAAGAGGCAATTTTTAAAGGAGAAGTAGAAGATCTGAATCTTTACCAACGACTTCGAGAAATCCAGTGATGCTGGACATCGGGTCAGTATTAACCTGGCACATGTACCAACCGCTGTCGGTCTTGCGCGTTTCTCTTATGTGAAGAGACCACGCACGATGGCCACTATGTGTCACAGCGATCCTATGATTCTTCGTAATAACGTGAGTCGCTATCGTCAGAATCGTCTGCGTATCGACTCGTAGCCACGCTACCTGTAACATAAAATCAATGATGATAGATCAATTGAATAATCTATTCAAATAAAACATTGCATACAGCTTTATACGCGTTACGCTAGTCTAAATGCCTGGTTTATATATCGAGTTTTTAGACAGTAGCATGAAAAGAATTTCAATTTAATTATAATAAATGCTAAAAATGCGACGTAATGGGAGATATGTATTAAATAAAATAGATAAATTAATTCATATTGACAGACAAATTGTTGTAAAACAAGGAAAATATCGAAAAAAATACAAAAGTAGGAACGTTATTATACAATAATAGAATTTTTATTTTAATTGGCTTCTATCAGCAGTCGGCGATGCGTACATCAACATTTTAAAAATCGTTTTTAAACATCTAGAAATATTGTTATTCCGGGATTATTTCTTTCACATTTTGAATATAACAGTTTTATTACGATCGTTATTTCAAATTGCGCTTTATTAATTCTTATCTAGAGTAATTAAGAAAATGTCATTTAAAATTTAACGAAGCGATTTCTTCAATTAAAAATAAAAATGATCATGTTTGCTAAGCGTTTTTGAGATATGCATTTCGAGAATATATGGATGGAATTAAATTTTCGAGATGCACATTCCATATCCAGCTTCCCCACAGCACTATCATATTCAGAGTGATAACAGCTAGTAGGTACTTTGTACCACTTTAGCCTGTTGCAGGCCGTTAGCAGAGTTAATAATGTACCATATCATGTTGCAAAACGGATTTACATTACAAGTTTCGTTCGATAAGAAATTAAAAAAAAAAGAAAGCATTTAGAAAAAAAATTTCAATTAATTCCGATAACCTAAATAAGTAATTAGCAATTGCGAAAAACATATTTTTCTTAAAATTTTTACCAAGTAATAATTTTGAAAAGGCAATACATAAACTTTATTTACTATCATTAACTGTTTTTTTTTCTAAAAAATAAGAATTTATTTATTATATGATAGATACATTATATCGATAAAGAAAAATAAAAAACAAATATTAATTATTAAGAACTTTTATTTTTCCGAAGCAAATTGTAAATACAATTTTTTAATATTGCAATACTGATTTTAATCTTGATATAACAAAGAAATATGTTCTTATAACTTAAGTTATATACCATGATTTTGCATTTAATTTTATCTTTACACATGTCTACATTATATATTATTTTATAAACATACAACACGAATTTCAATATTAACAAACAATAATAAAAAAGTGCCAAGCATTTTAAGTAGAATTACAGCTATATTATCCGAATTGGGATTTCATAATTGAAACAATGTGTTAAATTCCTCGCCAAAACGTTCAAGATGTTAAAGCTATAAGTATCAAAATATAAAGCTATCATACACTGAGACGGCAAATCAACGGGAATAATAATGTGTACGACCTAGTTACCGCTTCATATGTCGTGTACCATTTCCTACAAAAGCACACACAATCCTTTTATCTGATCCAATATTCGCGAAATACAGCAAATGCACTATGAAACATGTCTATCACTTTGTAGATTGCATCACGACCTAGCCAGGATCTCTCACTAAAAAAGTAAATAGTATTCTTACTCTTTGTACTTATTCTTCGTAAAAAAAAAAGATAAATCTTTCTAGGACAATGTCTCACGCGGTTTTACTTATGGATGTCCGTTGCGAGTCTTCCGTTTTCCGTGAGCCATATCCCTTCTTCCCTGTTCTCGACCATCGTCTTTCCCATCCTCGTTGCGGAAGCTGTCAACGCGTCTCATCGCCCGAGTGCTACCGACAATGTACTCGAAGCTTTATACCAACTACGCTCGTAACATAAAGAAAATGGGGATAGAGAGAGAGAGAGAGAGAGAGAGAGAGAGAGAGAGAGAGAGAAAGGGAGAAGGACAAGAAGAGAAAAAGAGAAGCGGTGTGTGTGTGTGTGTGTGTGGTGTGTGTGTGTGAGAGAGAGAGAGAGAGAGAGAGTCCGAAAGAAAAAAAACGGAAAAAGGAATTCATTGTTACGCCAAATACTCCGCGTCGTTTTAGAACACGCAACGTACATCCGCTTCTTTTCCGCAACCACGCGGCCCGTAGGCAATGTGTCGCATACTCCGGCGCGTGACGCGTGTGTGCCGTATGTGCTGGACAGGCATTGCTCCAATCACGAGGAACAGCGAAACGGGTAAAAGGGAGAACGTTTTTCAGAGAACGAAAGCGAGGGCGAGGACGAGGACGAAAGCGGAAAAGCGGTGGTTACGTCCGTCGAGAAAGAAACCCGGAAAAGAAGGTGACGGGGTGCACCAGAGCGAGCGGTGAAGAAAGCGGCGGTGAAGCGCGGACGGCGAAGGGAGAGGAGGGCAGAGAGGTGTAAATTGTGTGCTCAAGACGGGGGTGCGAGAGCTCTCGAGGTTGATAAAAGAGACGTGTGCACCGTGACCGTGCGCGCGTCTATATGCATATATATATATACTCACTCCATTTTCTTTTTCCTTCTCTCTCCGGTGGTATCGGTGCATATACACCTATTACGTACGCATGATGAGCTCTATGAACGCACGTAATGGAAGCGCATCCTCCCGCCCGGGAGCCGCCGTCGGCTGCAATTACTCAAGCTCGTGTACGACCGAAATGCAACCGCCGCGAACGTGCCGTGGTGCAGCGCGGAGCGGAACGGCACGTTTCGCTTTTACAAACGATCCGTTTCGCGGTAACGATATAATTGCGCTTGTCGCAATGTAATCTCGCCTGGTGCGTCTCGAGCGCGTCTCTGAATAAACGCCACGGAATTCTCTTCTTCCTTCTATTCTCCTTTATCTCGCATCCACAACCACCAACAGCGGAACGCTTCCGTATCCACTTCCTTTTTCTTTTCGTTTCGGCCACTGTGTTGTGTTTCCTGCCTTGGACGTGCCATGACCAACCAGTTTGCCAGTTGAAAGCGGCGAGAGGAAATCAGAACTCGGCGGCAACTCTTTATTTTCGTTTACGTCAGTCGGTTGCACGAGACGATACCTGTGTATACCTACCCTTTCTTATTCGGACTCTTTCCTTAGCACCCTAGCCTTTCCATTCCTCTCGGCAACCACCCGTTGCACCGTTCCTCTCTCGCCTCATCTCTTTTAGTTGCGGTAAGTACGGAAGGTATATCCGCGGGTAGTTCTTTAATTTCGCGAAATATCTTCCCGAGAGGTACGGTCGTGCTTTCGCGACTCGAACTTGCGCGGTGAAAAATGACTCGGGTAAGTTTGCCTCGAGGGTGTACCATGTCCTGGCCCTCGGACGATCGCTCATTCTTTCTCCTTCGATTTCTCTTCCGTTCGCCCGCGCTCGCGCAATCGTCGCCGGATGTAAGTGACGATGGAGAACGCCGTGCGATGAATACGCCGAGCCGATGAATAAGCGACGGTAAATGCCGAGATCTCGATATATGTTCCAATAACCTTTAGAGTGTGAATATTTTTTACACGACATCCTTACAATTTTGAAGCATTCTGTATTGGATTAACAAGATTTATCGGTTCTCTTAATTATTGTCAAGTATCGCTTCTAGTGATGGCGCTAGTTGACGTAATTCTATTTATTTAACAAATTGGATGACACAGAATCGTGTTCGCGTTACCACGAGTGCTTTTAAATAATTAGATTACACATGTATACACACGTATTCATATGCACTAATACCCTGCGGCAAAGCTAGTACATATCTCAAAAATGTTTCGCTCGTTTTAAGCGGACATTATTTAAAATTACGTTTTCCAAATATACAAGTTAATTTTACTTACTAGCACTGTTATTGCGATTAGAGTTTGTAAAACATTTAAAAGGAGTACAAATGTGGCAAAAAGAGGCAACATAAACATGTAACTCGTAATGTTACACACACATATATCTGCAATACACAGTGAGAAATTAAAACTACATTACGAGTTATATACGAGCACCTCTTATATACGACACATCGCTTGAATATCGTTATATCTTTAGATGTGCGCAACGTCGTACGTGGTATGAATAAGAAATAGTATTTTTTTCCGCCAACGCTATGTGTACTGTGCCTACATAGCGGCGTAATTACTCTTAGCTGGCGACCGATGGCTTACGAAGAAAAACGAAAAGACAGTGATTCGTATTTACCTGTCTGTGCAGCTCGAAGGTGCTCAAATATTTTAACAAGATACGAGCGCGGCCAAGCGATTTTCCGATATAATAACTTATCCAAGAGAGGGAACTGCATTCGACGCGCTGCTTCGACTACGACCTCGAAGGTATCGCGTGAAATTTTCAACGTAGCTTAATAGCCGAGCATTGTGCTTTATCTAATTTAACGATGTTAATCAGTTAAAGATAATATCTACCTTATCTGATACAGCAATTAAAATTTAAAGAAAATTGCTAAATCAGTGTTTTATTATCATTTAAATAAAAAACTTTGTTACACATTATTTGCACCTTCAAAATATTTTGTTGATTAGTAATCGGAAAGTGTCAGAAGAGAAATAATTTGATAATGAATTTATATTCTATAATCAACGAATTCAAATAAAATTTTTGCATTTGAATGTAAATCATGGATGTTACTCGTGCGCTGCAAAACAAATTTCAATCATTTACGGATAATGTAATTACAGCATTTTACTTTTTTCAATGTGAAATAAATAAAATAAATAAATGAAAAATTTCAGTTGCTTCCTTTTTGAAGCAAGTGATATATACTATTGTGTACATAGCATGAGAGGGAGATTTACTGTTTGTCATATCACGACGTACGACAATGTATGTCATGTTGCTAATTCGTAAAACAAAGCGTCATTGAACGAAAATCGGCCAGCTTGCGTGGAGGCGTGTTTGCGTTTATTAAAGGCAAATATATTAAACGTAACCCAGCAACAAAACAAGTATTGGTTATTCAAGTTTTCTAGCAGCATGCCGAAAAACGTTGAATATTCTGTGTATAAATATTGGAAAATTCTAAGCGTGGCAGCGGTTACCAGTGAACGGCCATGATATGGTAATAATCACGCCTGTATAATGCTTGCGGTTGAAACATCTAACGCACGTCATTCACTCTTCGATCGTTGTATACATATACGATCGTACTGAAAATTAAAAAAAAAAGTGATGTCTGTAACGAGGAAAATGTTCGCTACGAAAACTAAAGCGCGAATATAGCGCGCATAATTTATAGCGACAAAATCATTTTTTATTTTCTTGCCTATATTTTCCACGAAACAAAAGTACGCTGCTGATTACATTTAGGAATAAATTAAGATACACATACATATGCGATTTTAATTTTTCTAATAATATATTTTGATAAACTCATACACAATATTTTCTGTATTATAGTCAGTGTTTGTGTTCCATTTGGTTTCTAATTCTATTAATTTATTTAATAAAGAAAATTTCAGAATTGTTTTAATACACAAAACTCGCTCATGTTATATTCAATATGTTTTATTACACTGAATAAGCATTGTTCTGTTAAAAAGGATTTCATTAATTTCCAAGCTAATAATTACCGTATTCACACGAAGGACAAATTCAATTAATATTTTGTTTTACCTTGTGTTACAATTAAAAATTTATTTTTCCGTGAATCTTTTACAGTAATATTGGTACTTAACTGCATTTAAAATTATGTTGCATGTATGAATTACCCTAGAATTGTTTATATTTTAATAAAAAAATGATTATAAAATATGCACAATCTTATACAGTCGTTTTCAAGGTTCATATATTATCAGATATGTTGAATATATAGAAATTATAAGTAATTACGATAAAGTTTGACAAATAAAATTTCAACGATGTAAATTAACGATAAAAAAGATTTTATTGCCTGTTTAATTTTAAACAGATTTTTGTTAATGTAATTTGGAAGTTATTACTAATCATTTACTTAAAACTGAAGATTGGGAAATAGACAATTTGCCAAGAATTTTTACTGTAGAAAAATTTAGTTCTATTGCATAAAATAAAATATGGCTTGACAGAAAGGTATTGTTTTAATTTAATTAAAATATCGTTTATTAAATTGCATTTGTTTCAGAAACGATGTTTACGATATGCGCAAGGAAAAACAAATGCAGCAGACTCATCCAGATTTTAAACGTAACTCGCTATGAAACAATCACGATATTTTACCTTTGTGAAATATATACTTTATGCATGATTATAGACCTGTTGCTATGATATTCACACAACAGGAATCTAATCCTATATACGGTATCGGATTACAAGTTGATACCATCGCATTATCAGAGAACGCAAAGATAAGCATCTGTTCGCAGCATCAAAGTTTGCTGTGGACAGAGGACGAAATAGTCGGTAAATTCAATGCAAGTTGTACAGACGGATAATTAGTCCCCAGTGGTACAATTGGCATAATTATTGTTCACTGCGGCTTACCCCCGCACACTTTCCTCTGGGAGTGCTTCACTCTGATGTACATTCCTCTCTCTTTCTCTCTTTCTCATACCTTTCCATCACTCTGTCTCTACTCTGTACTCTCTTTGGTTCGACATTTTACAATCACCATCAAACGCTCCAACCACCGACAAAACACACGATCGTATTAATGAGCCCAACAAGAGCCGATTGAACCGGTTTTGCCTAAACAAGGAATGCTCGGTTAATTGTAATCGCTCGTCAACCACGGACGCGCTAATTACAAAGGCAATCATCGTAACGAATGTCAAATACAGATAACGGTATCCCCGGTCGTTTGTGTTCCTATGGACGGACAGATACGTAATTCCTAAAGCCCGCGTTCTACGACTTTATTTGTCCAGCGCATTACCATTAACCTAGTTATATGCAATAAGAAGTGCCTCCCACTTACGTATAAGCTGTAATGTGCACCTCCTGTCAACTGCTGTGCTGATTACGAAAACAATCGTTGTAACAAATGGCACATGTATAATCCGTTGAATGTCTTCTTAGGATTAAATACGACACAAAAATCTCTCGTATGCGGCCGCGTATTTTTTGGAATTGTTACGAATTATTAGATTTGTTTCCTGTAGTTAAACCAGTATATACTTTTGAAACTTAAAGTAAAATAGATACATGTTTGGTATTTGGCGAAAGCAAGAAAGAAAGTTGTAGTGCAGTCTAGTACAGAAAATAGAAAAAAATAGATTTATAGTGCAATCTACTTGCTTTTTATTTCAATACCACAAACATATAGAAACAAGGAGAGTATATTGTTTATAAAAATAAACAAAACAAATCCACTTTATTTTTTATAAATTTTGACATCTTTGTTCTATTTAGAAACTGAATTTGATAAAGAGTTTTAGAGTAAAAAAGTATACATATATTAATAAATATTAATATATCTATAAAATACGATAGGTCAGTCAATGAGCAACCTTAATTCTACCCTTATCAATTAAGGCGGTAAAAATGAAGGTTACTGACTTTCTCATTGATTCTCATCCACATATATATTAAGGACTTTCTATATTTAAATAGATTTTATTCATTCCGCTTTGTGGACTCTATTTAGTTTAACTTGTCGCGATCTATTAAAAGCATTTGATACCCTGAACCATGTATTCATCATAAGTTGCGTACTTAAGTTACTCTCTTATAACTCGAAAGCTTCTGCTTGTTTACAACAAATTTGTAGTTTTGCACTAAATTCTAAACTGCTTCATTATTCAAAACAAACAATCCTTTCATCGGAGATTGCATTACTTTGCGCTAAAGCGATCGAAACTTATCAGCTTCGAAAATAAACGCACTTCCGATATTGTTGGCTGTTAAGTTAAGTAGGTCAGTAATAGCCTATGGTGTATTCTTGTTACTTTCAAAACTGATAAGTTATAAGTTGTCGTGAAGTGACGTTAACATATATTTTACACGTATCTACTCAATTACGTCTTTTCATAAGAAAAGATCACATATGGCACGTAATTAAAGAATAGCTTGTCATTTGTCAGAATGAAAACAACTAAGAATGCCGTTATATCGCAAATACTGTTGGACATGCTATATCTAAAATTGTCAGTTTTCTGTTCGTTAGTTCTCTTGTATTAAAAAAACAACCTGCTAGTATTTATCGATTAAAAGCTAGCTAGTCTACCACGAACGACAAAAAACAATCGGTACATAAAGAAACTGTGCACACATGTTATCCATGTCGCACAGATTGCCAGGTTTTCCTTTCACTAAAAAAATACGAGTGGCAGTACAGTTTCGATCGACAATATAAAATTGTGAGAAATTCTAGTGACCACTATGTAAATCATACAGTTGTCCTCCAAATAAAACAATTTTACTCAGAGATATTTGGAAAAAAAAAAAAAGAAATAACCTTAGGGATTTCATTTGTGCGTTTTCGTCTATGATAAATTTTTTAAGTCTGTTGATTGGCTATAAGAAAAAGAGATCCGAAAACCTCTCTGTCCTGCAGTCATTTGTCGTACAATAAAAACGTACAAATGAAATCCCATCCTTAAGGTAAAAATAATTTTATTTAGCATCTTATAAGATACTCTGAATAATGTAACTTTACATTTTAATCAGACTTATTTAATATTTAGTGTATCGTTTACCGACTTGGGTTTTTATCACCATTACGTAACATGAGGCGAAACGAAGAGCTTCTTCGGAGATTGTTCGAAAAGGATACGAGAGGAAAACCTTCCTTTTCGTTAGTAAATAAAAAAAGGATTGGCGGAAATAAAAATCGGATCAATTTCATCATGCAACGTTCGGTTGTCTCGCTAGCTGATGTATCGAGACTAATACACGCTCGCTGCTTATGCGCCCTTTACATGAACTCACAGACATCGCAACACGTTCGCGGGCTAGCGCGTCAAGATATCTGTCAAACATCCCTCGGCAGAAAGAGTCCTATAACGCGTATTCTTCCCCATCTTCTTCTTCACTTCCCCCATTCTCCGTCAGACATCATTTTTCATATCTCGACCTCCAAGAATATCCGCCGACGGGTGACGTCCTCCAACCTCTGACGTCGACAATGTGCTGCGTTGATTGAATCGTCGAACGTCAAGGCGTTTCCCGCTCCGACCTCTGCCTCCTTTTCTCTCCTCCTTCCGTTCTATCTTCCCTTTTCCTTAGTCATACTACAACTTCTCTCTCTCTCTCTCTCTCTCTCTCTCTCTCTCTCTCTCTCTCTTGTTCCAGTCCATTGCCTTATTTCTAACCGAGATTCAACCTCGTGGCAAGATCCTTAGTGAAATCCGCTTAGTAATTCACGCGGCGCAACCGCTCGTGTAACGTCAATTGCTTTGATACGCCGAAGACTGCGCGGTCAATCCGGATATTTGCCGCATACCAATGTTGCCGACCCCATCGCCGTAAAACGCTTTCCAATTTCAACTTCGACGTTGACGCAGTAGTGAACATCGTAGTTTTGGTCTGGGTCAGACACGGTGTTGATTATCTTTGCAGCATCGACGGACGTGTTTGTACGTGTATGAACGCGATATTTAATAAAATTAAGTATGCAAAAAGCAATATCGAATATGTGAAATACGAAATATTTACAAAATACGTAATTGCGTGGTTGGAAATTATATTTTTATTAGCGAGAATTTTTTTTAATAAAGATAAAATTTGATTTTACTCTTTGTTCTACTTTTTCCTTCATATTTTTTATTTTATTTGTACGATTATGTTATTATTATTATTATAACAATATGAAGCACACAGTTGGAAAATTTGTGTTAAATTTAATACGTTTCATATGTCCCAAACTCAGTTTACTCAAATATATTAATTTAACACAAGATGAATATGTTAAAAAGTAATACAAGTGTTATGTAAAAAATTAACACAAAAAATGTAACAGACACAATTTATAAATCATATTTCTTCATCAAAATTAACATTTATAATAATATGTTAAATTAACATGTTTCAATAAATTTAACATTTATACATATATTAAATTAACACATTTTATTTATTTTAGAATTTACATTTTAATAAACATTTTTATATTACTTGTTTACTTACTCATAAATTGTGTTATTTTAACACTAAGAGATGTTGAGTATTAATTTAACACGAAATATTCAACCAACACAAAACTTGACACAAAATTTTAATAGCTTGAGTGGATCGTTTCTAACACAAATACAGAACGTTTTTTACTATACAAGATAAATTTAGTTATAAATCTTTTTATTATTTTGTTCGTTTTGTAATGTAATAAAACAATGTATTTTTTTATATAACGACATTCACTTCGAAGACCGTATGAGAAATTCAAGAAATTCGTGCATATATATCTTTTGTGGGGTGTCTACATTAATTTTCTCTTTTGACCAGAAAAGGCAAGCTTTACGACGTATTACTGAAGAACCAGTTAAGTTGACCAGTTGAGTTTGGATCTGCCGCGCCGGTACGTTGCGTGGTCTGTCTTTGTCAGAAGGAAGCATTAATGTCTAAGTCCGCGCGGGCATTCTTCTAGATTTTGATTCTATAGTGGAGCGTTAAGCGTTTAATAATTTGTAATCATGTGCGCGCGGGACGCTGCATTATGTAGCGGAAAGTCTGGTAGACATAAAAATATATCCGCTCTTATTCCGTTTTGCTTTGAACGTAGGTAAACTCGCCGTGCAAGCACTGCAGTCGAGCGGTTTAGCACAGGAGAAATTCAAAGGAAATACTTAAAAGCGGTGAAAACTGACGCTAATGGAATTTCGTTGTAACTGACACTTTTTTTGCGCCTTTGTAGTGCGGCGACTGTACTCAGAATTATGAACCAGATCGGGTTTTGCGGTCGAAATAAAAACTCTGCGAGTAATATTCCAGTTAAGTGAGACAGCAGGAGAGACATTTTTTTTTATTAATACAATATTCACAGTACAATACAATATATTGACTACACTTTGTAAATTTTAAATTTGCCGACTTTGATGAGTGCTGTTTATTTTATTTATTAAATATTATTTTAAAGTATCATGAAGGAGGCTATAATGATATGTGAGACTATCTTAAAGATATCTAACATGAATAAAACTCATCACGACTGTATAATGCTATATATTGACTACACCTTTGGAAATTTGCTGACTTTTATGACTTTTACATTATTTATTTCATTTATTAAAATCTTGTTTTAAAGTGAAGTAGCATGAAAGTGATACGCGAGATTACTTTAAAAAGATTTAACATAAATATAAAACTCATAAAGATTATAATGTCAGTTATATAAGGAGTTGTCATTCCGCGAGCAGAAATAAAAATACATAAGTAATAAAAATTATTTAATATGTATTTACAAATTATGAATAAAGTGGCATGCAAATTTCCCTTTATAGCAACCACGAAAGCTAATGAAATATACGCATATGTAAATCAGCATGTTTTCTTTGAAACGAGTGCATGCCGTACACGAAGTTCCTTTGGCGTTATTCTAGTTTAATGATGTATGAGTAGAAAAAACTGGCATCGCGCGCGCTGGTGGACCATTTGGTGCACTCTTAATTTGTCTCTCGCGTAGACGAGTTAGAACGCGACGGTGACGCGCAAAATTTCACAAGGAGACGGCAATTACTGCTAGCATGGTTAATAGCTAGTACATTCGTCGTTGACTTATTTTATTTTCATTAAAAAATTAGGTTTATAATTTTATGGAATGTAATCAAATTTATCCAGATAAGAACTGTATGTTATTTTTTTTGCTTGTTTCGACGAACAAAATTAATATCGGCAGATAATTCTTGATAAAAGCGTTTACATTGCATTAGTATTTATTTTTCCTCCGTTTGTTATTACAAGTGTCCATTGCACCATATATTTAATATTGTTAATTGTGTACTTTTAAAGATAATTTCAGTGCTAACTTGATTCATTTAACTTTTGCAAAATTTTGATAAAAATTGTTTTAAATATTATAATAAAAGAAGGAAGAAAAAGAGAAAAAAAGAGAAAAATTATAAAGGATAAAATAAAAGCAAATTATATTTCTAAAATTTTTTAAACGCAAATTTGGACTAAGCTATAAGATTTAATGATCGAGATGACAAAACAAAAATTCTTAATACGTGATTTACATTTGTATGACTCTGAGTATGACTAATAATGCAAAACTGAGTCAGCAATAATGCACTTGTCTATACATAATAGAATTCTTTTATTTTTAGAACTAATTAAGATTCTTTAATCTTTCTTTTTTAATTCAAATGCGTCGTCAAAGTGCACTGTTAGAAAAAATGTGTCAAATTTAACATAAATCGCATGTCCATTCAAATTTTTGGGTTAATTTAATACAAGATGAATATATTAGATGGTTACATTAATTATATATGTAAGAGTAGAAAATAAATACAAAAAGGTAATATCAACACAGTTTGTAAACAAACAGTAGAAGCATATTTTTTAGTAAAATTAACATTTATGATATGTTAAATTAATATTTTATTCTCAAATTTTATTTATTCATCTTACAATTTACGTTTCAAAATATTTTATTTTCATGTTGTTTGTTCACTTACTCATAAATTACGTCTTTTTGACAATAAGAAATGTTGAATATTAATATGACACAAAATCTTTAAATAATGTAATCACATTATGTTATAACTGACACTCGACATATTAAAAAATCTAATACAATAATACTATCAACAACAAAGTGAGTGAACCAAATACACGATGTCTTTTATTGTGTAAATGCATTAAAACGTATTTGACAGCAAATCATATTGATTATTCTCGTCACGTAATTATCTTTATTATATTTCCATTTGAAATTCGTACTCGGTCGTTTTCCAAAACTGCCGCTTATAAATAGTAATGTTCAATAATTCATTAGATCGTCGCTGACGGATAATTATCGAAACTCTACTTAATGTTTTAGTTGCGTTCTTCGTGTTTCGTGTTCCTATCGAACTTTCATTTTATCGTTCGCTCGCTTCTCGGTGGGATCTCAATGAGCATATGACAAGTCGCGACAATGACATTTTACTTTACTCGCTGGCTCGTTGTCTTGCCATTTCACCCACAAAATGTCACCCGCAACTCCGACGCGCCGTGCGACGAGAAGCTTACGAAAATGTCATACCTTCGTCTCAAAGTCCCTACCGCGCCATCCCAGCCAATGTCGTTTCGCATTTTTCGAGCTCACTACGCTTCAGCCTGGGTTTATTTTCAGGCGCGGTTGCATACGTCTTTTACGAAGGTATGCCGCCGGCATGATGCACTTGCATCCAAAAGGAGACAGAAAATAAACGGTAGAAGAGTTTCAGATATTTGCTTTCTCATAGGACAAAAGGCAACAACCAGTGGCTCGCGTATTAACATGTGAATTATTACAATGAAGCAAATGGAAAGAATTTTCATTAAGCTTTTTGTAGGCGTTACGTTCGATAAAAGAAACGATCAAGTCATGATGTAAAAAAGTTAAATCCATACATTCATATATAATATAATATTTTAAAATATAAAACTAATAATAAATATTTTTTGCAATCTCTTCTTTTCTGCATGCAATTACCTTAATCAAAATTGATCGTAATAAAATGTGGTCAAATTAAAAAATTTCTTATTTTATAAAATTACAATCGTTTAATTGTAATATAAAGTTTAACTAATTGTAACAAATAAGTACATTTTATTATATATAAGTAGATAATGTCAATTAGCATATTAAATTTTGTAAGACATGACGGTCTGTATTCAGAACACGCTTATAACGATGTTACCTCTTATTCAGCATATTGTTTACGTTACGTATATACTATATATTATAAAATTTCAGAGATAAAAAGTGCATTTATCGCTAAAAACGTGTTCTGAATACGATTTACGTTAAAAAAAAGTATTTTATAAAAAATACATGCATAAAAATTTCTCCTAAATTTGAATCAGTATTTAATATTAAAATGCAAATTTAAATAATAAGCCAGACTTTTATAAGCTTGATTTTTCTTGTCGAAAAGCACTAATGATAATGACAACTGACAGAGTACATACTTATTCAAATGCTTCAACAAATAGTGCAATTCACCATCATTTCGAGCTTTATCGATTTTTCTATAAGCACATCTACGGTCTTCAGAGTGACGATAAATTAATGTGAGCTGCAATTCCAAACGGTACCGTTAATCCTCCTTATGACGAAGTCGGAGAATGCATTCATTTGGGAACGTCAGAAAAATTATGAAGTTTCTTAATGTGGAAGCTTGGCGCAGTGACCTGCGGATGATATTACAATTTGCTCATAGTGATGCCGTTTATTTCGCCGACCGATAACCATATTTTATACGTATGCGACGCGGTATAGTTAATGGCGGAATCATTAATCAAGCGATTATGACGTATAGAATGAACCAATCTGACAGAGTAATTTATTCTCTCTCTACTGAGTTTCCTTACTTATACACAGGCAAATTTTAAATAGCGAGCTAATGAACCTCCGTCTTCCTGAATATGTTCTAAATGCCTGTTCTTACCGGAGAATTCATTACGTTAACTGAAATTTATGCTTCTGTCTCATTTACACTTATTTCAACTACAATTTGTTACGACAGCTAAATATATGTTATTTTGATTCTTATTCTTACTTAACCTACCCTTAACTAGACCCTTAACTTTGTTCATTATGTGCATGTAATAGTGTAAGAACAGCGTGTGAAGCTTACGATATAACTCGTTTTCTTTCGTTACTTTTTTTATCACAACGAAGTAATAACGACTAGACGATTCTTTACCCCATCAACCATGTATCCATTACCCAATATTTTTCATGGACATTTATCTTGCAGTTTCTTGATCGCTCATTATTCATGCGTAGTTCGACCAGAGAAACATTACACGCACGCACCCTTTCTGTCTAAAGATTTATTCCTCACGCGAATCTTTCCTAATCTTTTTAGCCTCGGCAAAATAATTACCGATGAAATTGTAATAATACCAACAGTCTCCATGGCTAATTTGTCTTGAAATATCAATAAATACAAAAAAGTATATAAAAATTTATATCAGATTATTGCCGAGAAATATACGCAAAACTTACTATACATTATATTAATCTGTTTATTTCATTGTAATATAATGTCTATTTTTTGTTATACGTAATATGTTTAAAACATGTTTTTTCAGTAGAGGAGAAGGTGGTATTATGGCAAGCCAGTTACATTTTACACAATAACTTTGTTAATAATCAATATTTAAGTTTAAAACTTGATAATTACATTCGTTAAAATGTTGTTGTTGAATCGATTCTGGACTTAAAGTTACGAAATATTTATTACTTAGGATACTATTAATAAAAATGTGACGACATTGCATAATGACTCGAAGAAAAAAAATGGGTGGTAATGTGGCCTTCCATAAAAATAACCTTAAAATATTAATTTTGTTTAGAAAACAGTATTTGGTTACAAAATTAACAAAAAAATAAAATATTTTAAAATGTATGCAAATGAATGTATATACATTCACATAACTTCTGCATATAAGCTGCTCAGTACTAAAGATAATATACCTACTCGTAATATAAAAAAAGCTATAGATTAACAGTACAGCTACAATCGATTATCAAATAATTATTTTGATATGAAAACTTCAAAATCGGCAATTAGGCAATTTTATTCGTAGTTAATAATCAGAATTATATTGCTCGACTACTAATTTTATACTTTATGTATTTCAATACTATTATATAAGAATATTAGTTAAAATACAAGCAGTTTATTAGAAAAAAAATGGTATAATAAAGATTCCTTGAAAAAACTGTGTTTGATGCTATTGGTATTTTAACGTATAAATAGAAAAGCTGCCGTTTATAATTTGTAGCATCTTTATCATCTATCTGACCATTATTGCGAGAAATAAAAGTAAGCTAATAAAGTACTGACCATTTTTTAATTTTGTAATGTCATTGTGCAAATAGTGCAGAAGTAAACCAATTGCTTATATTTAGAATAGCTATGTATAATCTTATGATAACGAGAAAAACTTATTTATAACTGTTTTAATACTGTTACAGTGCGCCTTTACACGAGAATTGAAAATTGATTCTTGAAAAAGTACTCTCTAAAAATACTAATCAGCGACTTCAGTGCTATACTTATAACTGATGTAATATTATTAATAAATATTTATTGTTTTTTAATAATAATATACTGATTCACTTTTAGAAAGAGATAGTGTTGATTATACTGTCTTGTTTATATTGTTTTTGAATATAAATTTAAATTATAGATATTTAAATTTTTTTATTAATTTTAATAATAATAATTAATAATTCGGTATCCTCTCATAATGCGAGTTAATATATTGGCGCAACGATTAAGAAACTAGAAAATAACAAAAGATCATTGCGATACCTGTATTGAGATTTTATCTGTATTGAGCTAACATTGGACAAGACCAAATTTTTTTACGATCTTTAAAAAAACTCTCACCGGTCGTGCAATAAAATGGCAGAAAAGCTGCATCCATCGCGGATGAATATAACTGGTCTATTGATAGATAAACCACATTCAATCGATTCTATCGTTCATCCACGCGATCCGAAACTAAACAACTGTGAAGTAATTTCGTCGAACCGAATCGTTTGACGTGATAAAGTTCAATTAACTCCGGGCGATAGCTGCGAGCACGTGGTTTTACGACAGCGTAGTTGCTTCAAATTGAAGCGTATTTGGGGACAAGAGCGGCACGGAGATTCCTGGCATGGCTAGGAGAGAGTAAGAGAGGCAGGGAAAAACAGTAAGCGGGATGAAAGGTCGGAAATGGGGTAAGCTTCCTTCCGGAGCCAGTACCTGTTTTCGTACAAACAGCGACTGCTTTGCACGTGTGCAGGCGCGTGTGCAGAAACTATGTGTATATAGATTTGCGTCGAGGAAACGATACCCCACTTTCCTTGACTACTTCCGCGCTTCATCTTCACCCTTCGATTCTCACGGTTCTCCGCTCCTAGATTACAAGCTGCAGTTGCCGTTGCTGCTGTTGCAGCGACTGCTGCATCGTAATGCACGAGAGAGAAAGGAGAGAGAGAGAGAGAGAAAGAGAGAGAGAGCAATACCGAATGAAATTGAAGCGCGTATCCTATCACGTGCACTCGTGGGAGGTGGGAGCAGGAGGAGGGAGGATAGAGGAGGAGGAGGAAGGGAAAGATGAAAAAGAGGGCAAATTGATAACGCGAGTTTCTTCAAATATTTCGCATCGATAATATCATTCCGTCGTAATAAATACGGTTGCATCAAGTGCGGCCAATCTTGTCGAGCATGTTCAACGATGCATGAGTCCATTAGCAGAGGATTGCTAGTGTCCGCTTCGTTTGACTGAAGTATCAGAAATCTTTTTCGTGTAACCCGAAGCTCTCAAGAGGTACCGAAAAAGTTACCGAGACCTAGAAATGGATCGGGAGACCTGAAAACCTATTTCGTGAAGTATATTTTTGTTTGATAATTTAATATTTTAACATCTCCGAGACACTTTTTGTATCTAGACTAGGGTCTCTTTTTCTGCGATCGGAATCGATTATATCTATTTTAACGAATTCCAGAATTTCTCATTCATTTGTGATAAGTATTCTGTTATTCTCGGCCCACATCATGCCGCCCACATCAAAATTTGTAATAGCATGAAACAATAAAAAGTTGTTTTCAAAACAGGCAGAAAAAGCCTGTGAATACAAATAGACTGATGTAAGGCAGGACGACAAATCCTAGAAAAAGAAATCGATGAAGCGATTCCCAAGAAAGAAAACAAATATAACGTAATATAACGTAAAAATGTCCGACCAGTGTTAAATTGGCGAAAAAATATATAAAAATTAAGTAGATGTTTATAATATCTCTCTAAAATATAAAGAGTATTATTTAATACTTATTTAATATTTATAGAATGTAAAAGAATATTGTTTAATATTTATTTATTTGTTATTACTATTGTTTTATTATATTATAATTTAATAGTAAAGCACTCTGTAATTTATTTATCTTTTTTTAAAAATACCGAATAGCTCAAAAACGTGTAGACGTTATTATTATATAAGATTACGTGAAGATAAGAAAGAAGAACATTCGCCTTTCAACATAAGAAACAAAACCTATATTATATCCTAGCTATACGTACAATACTTGAAACAGTTACTTCAGATGACCGATCGTATAAAAGTACGATCTCTTTCAAGCAGCTATACACGAGATTTGAACTTTACAAGTGCCATCTCACACACCCATACATACACACAACATCTGTTGGCGAGAGCCAAGAAGAAAGCGCCGCCGTCTTTTTCGATTTTGTACACGACTATTGCAGAGATAAGTGAGACTTTCAAAATGCATTCTGCAGAATATTAGCCATATACGTTTCTCTCTCATAATCTATGGCAAGAATCTGCGACATTTTTCCGAATATCACGACAAATAATGGAATTATTTTGTTATGCTAGCTTTTTAATCTAGTTCTATAAAATAAGTATTCATATTTTGCGTTAAACAGACACTATATGTCCTACCTAAGCTTTGTGATTTATTTTTAATTTTTTGCTAAGTCCAAAATTGAAAACTAATGGTGAAATTTAAAAGAGAAAACATTTCTGTATATTAAACAAAAATATAAGCCATTTTCCAACATTTACAAGAGTGCAATGAAATGCGACTGCTAGTTTTCGTTGCCAATATTACAAAGAAAATATTAATAATAACGTAAATTCCGTATCGCAATATTTAACATCCAATTTAACTGTATTATGCTAACGGACATTATATATTTTGGTATGCTAGCTCGATTAAGCGCGTATTACGGGCGTGTCGACTTTATTGCACTTTTATGTAGCGTATTCTTGTACGTAGCAAGTATTCCAAGCATCACGATAGTAGCACACCAACAATGCTCCTGAATCTAAGGGCAAATTCAAATTTGCATCTCAGACCGGTATCCGTAAGCGGAAGGAAACGCGTTTCCGATCTCGCCCACTTATAATCCAGTCCAAATATAATGGTTTCCTCGATCAATGGCGTAACACACAACGTGCATGTAACGCAAAGAGCATCTCAGAATCTCACTCCGCGAATTTCACGTATTTGGCTGAAACAATTATAGTGCTCTCGCGATATTAATAGTCAGTGACCTGCCTTCGTGCAGCAGAGAGTATCAAACTGAAGGAATGCAGAATCGTTGTGTGATGCGGTAAGCTTGAAAAGCAAGGAAAAATAGCAAGTAAGAGAGAGGTAATTAAACCTAACTAGAATTCTGTATCGGTCATTCTCGCTTATTCCGCTCGCGTGGGATTAAATCATCATTGGACTATCACACTAGCTATTCGCCATATAAGACTTCTAACTTGCGCAAATAAGTTTACTGCAAATTTACTCATTCAGTGTCGCAAAAACTTATCGCAAAAAAGCGACAATGACTACATTGAATCATCGAAAGAGGTGCATGCACGAAGTGTGAAGAATGAGCGGACGAGGTAAAAGTTCATGTTTGTACATGTGCATCGGAGAAAATAGAGCTGGTAATAGGTGAAAGGATCGAAATAGAATCGGCGACCCTGACCATTGATGCGTTACTCTCGAGCGGAAATCACAGCCGACTCGTGTAACGTCGTATCCTCCCTCGGGATTCAGATATTATCATCGACAAGATCGTAACTCCTGCAACATCGGCTTCTTAGTAGGATATCCGGCCTAGGCTGCCCCGTTCAATGCAACCGCCGGTATCAAGAATAATTAATACTGCGGTTTGTTTGCACGAACAATCACAGAGGAAAGCATGAACATGGTTCCTCTCTCCCGTGTTCGTATCAGCATCGGCTTTCTCTTTCCAACTATTGACCGTGAGAGAGACGTCAGCATTCTCTAAATGTTAAGCACCTTGATCCAAAATCCGTCATATTAGAGCCGACGTCAGATATATACAGGAAATCGCGCGTCATGTCGGTAAGGACTAGCGAGTAATCAAGGATCGTCAAGGGATTGTGGAATATTCCGCGTTAGCGTGCCTCTTATGGATGCGCAATTTACCGATTGCTACAGCAAGGAAGTACACAATACCTTTGCAACGGGCCGTAATGATTTCGAGTTTGCTCTCTCGAGAGAATATTAGTCATAAACGTTGCATTACTTGACGCGCGAAACAGTCCGTATAAGATCGCAAGTTCAATGTCTTATTGTAATGAAAAGCGGAAATTAAGGATATTATACATTTTTTATCGAAGTACAAAATTTTGAAAGACTTTTCAAATCGAATCGTATATACATATTTTCTATTAATTCTACGTAATTCGTATATTTTATTATATTAGTTATTATAAATGTGTAATTTTATTTGATGTAAATACTGGCTCCACAGAAAATTATGCTTATTTCCAACATCTAATTTCGAAGGAAATAAAATTTTGTCTGGAAAATCAAATTTGTTCGCAGTGTAGCAATAGATGGCACATGATGGTGTATAACCATTTGGCAGCCTCGGTTGGCTCTTGCGAGATCAAACTCGTAATCTGATGGGGCAGTTGCAAACATTCACAATATAACATAGACGTTTTGCCAATAGATACAAACAAAAGTTGAAGTAAAAGTTATGCAACGAGGCAATTATAGAAAGTTGCAAAATACACAAATTGCCTCGACATAATAATATTAACTTTTTTTTTATTAATATCAACAGAATATAACTTTTAGAAGTTGACAATTTTTAAAAATCTGTTCAAGATACAAATGAGTCATTAATTTTCGTATTTTAGATACAGTTGTTGTTCAGTTCAAATGCCATTTCGTATATTATATCGCATATATATATATATATATATATACGAGCGCTAATCTCCACGAAATCCAACGAGTTTTAAGGACTAAGCTTCAATTAGGTTTAGGACCGTAAAAATACTTTTCTGGGGTGCCTCCTTTCCTTACTGGTTACACTTCCGCAGGAAGTAATTTCGGTCCTTTAATAAAATTTTAAAATTTGCCGGAGAGTCGGGATAATACATAAATCGTTTTATTCCTAAAGCACGCTTATTTCCGCACTTCATAAGGCGTGGTAGAAATGAAAATATTATAGCTGGAAGCACATTGAAGTTCTTCTTTTGCGATAAGATTTTGGAAAAAATATATTATTTCTTACGGAAAAAAGATAATTAAGTTTATTTTGTTAACTTAATTTTAAATATGTTTATTAATAAACCAATTAATTTTCTAATTTCTTAATATTTTGAAATTACTCGTATAATAAAATTATAATTTAATAAATTATAATAAAAATTATATTATAAAAGTATATATACGTAACCAATTGCAAGATATCACATCAGAATACCTTTTATAAAATTTATATAACTTTTCTTCAATAAAAATTTGTTTAAAAGTATTTCTAAGCACTAGATATATTTTCCTGAATATTCGATATATTAATTGAGATTTTTTACGTCTAAAATTTTGTATAAATTAATACTGTTTAAATAAAAAGTAAAAATTAGCAGTAACTTATACTACATAGGCTGCATAATAAGCAAAATTTATCATAATGGATCACTGACGAGCTGTGTGCATGATTAATTCTGAAACATCGAGTTTGAATAAAAAGTTTGCAACGATTTTTTAATTATAATCAACTAGGCGACATATATATAGTACGTTCACGTCAAGATTTTATTTTTACTTTGCAATTTTATGTAAATTTCATTATTTCTAAAATAAATTTTGATACACTTCTTAAAATATTTATTTTCCAATTGTTCTCTAGAAATAATACTTATTTATGTGTTGTTAAAAATTAGAAAATTTTTTATATTTCAACAATTAATTAAATATATTAATTTAACGTATCAATAAATATAACGTTAATATTTATATAATGTTAATATTTATAAAATATTTTAATTATTTATATTTTTTCTTTATATTCTTCTTTATCTTATATTTCAGGAATAAAATATTGCCGGAACTTTAATTTCTAAAATTTATTCAGCTGATATTGGGAACGTGCATAAATTAGTGCATAAATAACAATAACTGGAGGATGACAATAATGCAAAAAGATATAAGACGTAACGTATAAATGGCATGTTTGTTGCTAATTAGCAGAATTCGTGCCATCATATACTACATAACACGGCGCAAATTCTAACACCTTGCGAGTCGTAATAAGACGCTTTATTATTTCAAAGCATCAGAGAATATCTGAGGTGCTTCTTCCCTCTCTCAGGAGTCACTGTACATAAAATTCACCATTACTCATGTTGCAGCTTGAAATATAAATAAACTACTCGATGTCAGCAACGTCGTTGCATTAACGTACGTTCTCTTCGCGTCTTTACTGTTTGAAGATATATTTACGTTTCTCTCTCTCTCTCTCTCTCTCTCTCTCTCTCTCTCTCTCTCTCTCTCTCTCTCTCTCTGTCGAAATGACAATACTACGAGCGCGCTTCACTTAATCGCGTGTCCTATCAGAGGAAATTAATAACTTATTATTAGCGATGCGAAAGGATTGCGATACCGTCGGTACAAAAAACCAATCACGCGATATCGGTTATAGCCGCGCCGTATGCGACTGCCATGTGCTAAAACGAGTTACGCTAAAAAGCGTTAATTCCGTGGCGACCGTCGTCGGCATCGATTATCGAAAGCGCGCCCCTTTGTGTCCCGTCCGAGCAAAGTGGCATGCGCTTTTTATTATTTTTACCGAACGCTTTTCACGAGTATCGCGGCGGCCAACGTGACTCGCCGTTTTCATTTCCGCAGAGGTGCCGTTGACCAACCGCGTAAGGATAATGCATCGATTCCGTTCGAACGTGCGCAAACGAACGCCTATATATACATATATACACGCATTTATACGCACACATGTATTCCTGCGATGCCATAAAACAATTTTGCGCATTTTTATCGCGAAAACATTTCCACGGTCGCGAGGTCGGCGCTATCTATAAAACTATAACTTCTCCGTGCGTGGTTTGAGCGCGGCCTGGTGAAAGAGCAAAAGAGAATCGAAAAGAGTATTTCCACGAGAAACGCCCGATCTCTCGCTGAGAGGAGAGATGGGAAACAAGTAGAAAACGAGAGAGGAGAGACAGACAAACGACAGGGAAACGAATCGACCAGAAGGCGACGGATGAGAGAGAGGAGCCGCTTAACAAACTGCTGAACTCACACCCCGCGGGGTTTTATTTCTACTTAAATGGAGTTGCCCAGATACGCACTGTGATCCTCGTACTCCAATCCTTCGCTTTGAATTTATTTGTCCTGTTCGTTAACTTCCCCATCCCTGTAGAACTTTGCCGACGTAGTTCAGTAATGACGACGCGCCGCGCCGCTCAAAGCGTCTTAGTACCAATTTTCTAAATCGCAAATTACAGCATGTATCTATGTGTTGGCGTAAGAGTAAACGACGTGATTTCGTAATTTAGAGATAAAGATCTGTATTTGCATAATAAACTTACTGGAAACTCTCGCTAGAAACTATCTGATTTTCATCTTGTATTTAGATATCAGAGTCGGAAAATATCCAAATAGCAAAATATAAACCGCTCCTATTAAATTCACATCAATCACGAATTGCATAAAATATATTGGAAATGAATTTATAAATTATTTCCTTTTTTGTGAAAGTGAAATTAATAAAAACTTGAAATAAAAAGTTAACATGAATTCGTGATAGAGTTATTATAAAATTGACACGATAAAAGTTTTCAACGATCTTATTATATTTTTGAATAAAAAAGGGGATTGTTTCCATTAGCAGATAATACTGTTTTATAATTTGTCACGAGTGTATAATGAAATTTGCACGGTCTAATGTCACTTATCAAAACCAGTCCCAATCATACAGGGAGACATCAGTGCGCGTAACGTGGCGTGGAATTGCAATAGCAGCACGGCAGCTGCAACCGCGCGTGGAAATAGGATGGCCGGGACTATGATGTTGTGTCTCACCTTGTATGGTCCGAGATCCTCGACGATGCAGGTGAAAATGGCTTCGCGACCCACCGAGACTGTGAGATTGTTCAACGGTTTGCCAAACCTGGGTAAATCTGTAACACGTGAACGTCCCCGACTTAAGTATCACGCTATCGCGCGAATGCTCTACGTATAAACGACGGTATACATACTCTTACTTACTTACTTACTAGTACTTATACTTATAGCCCACCTATGTACGCGCCGAAGTTTGCAAAGTACTCGAGAAACTCGGCAGTGAATAGCGCGAGTTAACGTAAGCGGGTCAAGCAAGGACTAAGCCTGGCACTTTATAATTCTACAATGTTCTTGTGTGTTCTCGATTTTAAAAAAGAAAAGTCATTTGAAATCATTGCACGCCGTTATATCGTTGCGCTGCAATAAAATTTGAAGTGCAATTAAACGTTTATCAAGTAATTCTTATTAGAAGTCAGCTGTAAAGATTCAAGCAGTTGAAGCAGTCGTTTCTACATAATAATTCCGAAGATTCAAAATACAAAAGAACGAACAAATTCATCTCCCTTTATATTTCGTCGGAAAATAATTTCAGTGATATAATAATATTTTATAATAACGCATATAATAAGGATTATGTAACAGATGTAGTGATTTTTACTGGTTTTCTTACATCAGCTTTTAAAATATTTTGCGGTGAAATTTATTACAGTAATGAAGTAAACGTTATTGTAAGAGTGACAAGATTGTTTGTACAATATATAACAAAATTCCTTTCATTAAGCTCAGCTTTATAGACGGCCCGCTCATCAAGCTTAGAAACTTCTAAGAGGCCATTAATAAGCAAGCCAATTACTACTTCAAAGAAAATTTTCGAGACGAAGTAGTGTACTTACGAAACTACGCGTGATGATACGAAATAAGTTAGCAAGAGTTTATAGCATGGTACGTGCATCATCACACTGTTATAGTCCGGAATTTAATGTGTACTCAAGTATTTCTCTCACCTAAACAGAATCGATGTTGTCCCATGCGACATTTGCATATTCAATTTCGCGCCAAATACTTGTTTCTATCGGATTTTCGGAAAACAGCTCGAAATCCGGAGAGAGAGACGTGGTAAATGAATTGTTAATAGTTTTACACCACATCCAGTCGTTCACAAATCTCTCATGCTCTTATTTTTCCTTCCTTTATCATACTCTCTTTTATGGTACTTTCTTATATTATTCATTACGTTCTCTTATATTTCCGAACAGCAGCTTTTAAAGTAATCCGATTATATCTTTTTTTTCTTACACGCTCGCTGTGTCATATTGGCGCTACCGCAATTTGAAATCCTATTTTTCTGCTGCTCTATGCAAATTTAATAATCTCAAAAATATACCATCGAATAACTACACTGTTGCAACTTGAAAATGAAATATTCTGATTTGAAATAGCAGATGTGCATTGAAATGGTTGACACATAATCAGAAATACAATATCGTTCGATTTCCAAATGTATATTGCTTTTCTTAAAAAAAAAATCTCTTTGCTAATTGCTGTACCTTATAATTGTGTATGACTACATCTTTTTTCGATAATAAGCTACAGTAAATACATACCGAAGTCCATTTGCGAGCGCATATTCATGGTTTAAGCTTCATTAAGCTTGGTATAAGTTTCATCGTACAAGATGTATGTATATATATGAATATATATATATACATATACATACATCTTATTCGTCATATATTCGTCGAAGAGAGATCTGCCCAATTATTGCGAACTGATTCATAATCCGCGATAAGCGGTCGTTTACAATACAGACCCTTTAATCAGAGACATTGCGTACGTCATGCGTCAGTGCAATGAGTGCCCTCATGCATCGCCTGACACCGCTGCTCATTTAAGAATACCACGTAAAACAGTATCTTAATCTCGCTTGTCTAACAGACAAAATGTAATTGTTATTGTAGTAAATAAATTCCCGTAGAATAAATCACATTATAATCTTATAATTAAAAATCGTTATTTATCTATTCGTAGATATTTAAAATATTGAAAAAGTGGATAAAAGAAAAGTATATTTAATAGATAGATATGATTCAAAATTTTTTGGTAAAATATTTCAAATATTCAATATCTCAACGACAATCATGTTTATAATTGTTGTTACAGATATAGATTAAATTAATAAAGTAATGTATTACTCTCTCTCTCTCTCTCTCTCTCTCTCTCTCTTATGTTAAAAATCGATTATAAATTTTTTAAATGTAATCACGAAATCGTAATACGGCGAAGTTCTAATTTCTTCTGTGGGCCTAATTCTAATCTATCCTTTATTAATAAATAATGTATTTACAATCCGTTTAAAATTGGAATTAACTTTTTAGTTATGTGATAACACGCACAACTAAATTATTTCATCAATGTAATTATCAGGAAATAATAAAAGTCACAGATCTATAAGTAATTGCAGAATTTTCTCAATAAATTTGAAATCAAAGTAGAATATTCCTCATTTAATTAGATTGAAGTCAATTTTTTATGCAGTAAAAGTATGATTAACACAAATTAAATTTTTGCATTTAAATTTTCTACATCTTATTATTTATATAATAAAGTCTATAAATTAATCATATATTAATTAGTATTATCTTGTTTTTCAACAATTAATATGTGATAATTAAATAAAAATTTTACTAAAGTGATATTTAATTAAAAGTAATACATGTATATACATCCCAGTTACAACGTTCGGCTAACGTAGTTGCCGAAATATCTTGCTTACGAGGATATATGTATATATATGTAATATAATATACCGTTTAAGATTTATCTAGTTAATGTTTAATTTATAAGTTTTGCAATTACTCAAACATAAATATAAGCAATATCCTTTTATAAGAATTATTAATTAAATACATCTCAGCGGTATATTGACATATTATAAACGAGAGGCTAATTTATGTAATAATAAGTCAATTAACGGTTATTTTACAACGACTTTATGAAACATATAAAAGAAATTAAAATATATTTAATATTATTTAAATACAATTACAATACTTTATTTTTTTGTGGAAGTGCTTAACTTTCATATTTCATAAAGTAATCTTTCAAGTGCATCGCAAACCGCTAAAGACTAAATTGAAGTTATAAATCATGTGTTAATATAACCTGATTCACGAAGAACTAAAATGAAAAATAATGAGCACACTCCCTCCCTTAAACAGCAATCTAATCTGATTTCTGGTTACCGCGAATAAATGGAAAATAAAGATCAGCACGCAAAGATGTTATGAATCAATAATATCTCGGTAATCGAAGCTATAATTATACCGGTTGCAAACAGATACAAAATATATCATAAGTCGACAAAATTACTTAAAATATGCAGTGTACAGCGTAATATCACTTAAATATAAAATTTTAATTGAGTAATTTTAATTGAACTTAAATTTCTCCTTCACGATGACTGCATTCAACTTTGTACAACAAAATGATGTTGCTTACAAATAATATGCTTTCTTTTGAACTTTGCTATATATCCTGAAAAACTTCATGTAAATCGATAGAACCTTTTTTTAAAGATTCGTAAGAAAATTATAATTAATTATTTTTACCAAAATGCATACGCTCTAAATATAAAAAAAATATTGCAGTTGTTAATAAATCGTAGTTCGTAATATTTATACCTGGAATAGGAATCGAATAAAGGACAGTATTTAAGGATACGTCAATACGATAGTCAAATTTTATGAGAAATATATAAAATTAGATTTGTCTATATCGATTTCGACTCCAATATGAAAACTCATCCCATGATCTTTCATTTTTATCTATAATTTTTCTTTACCTATTTTCTACCGTTTTCTTTTAAGATCAAGTCTAAAATCATATGTCTAAAATCAGTCGCGAGTCCTTTTTCTCCTTTTCCTATTTCTAATTCTTTAATATAATTCGTATATATACTGTTATAACATATTCTATTTAAGTCGAGCGTTGTACTCAAAAACTATATTTGAGAGCATGTGAATTTTTGGTTTGCCCTCATACGCAGACTGGCAAAGTCCGACGTATTTGAACGTGTAATCTTCAGTCCGACCCGAGATCTATGTAAATCCAGATGGGGAGATTCGAACGCGCGAAAAGGGCAAGAGAGATAAACAGAGGAACGTACAGAGGAGAACAGGTACAGCGAGGAAACGATAGTGGAAAACGAGTTCCGAATCCTCGCACGTTCGCGTATTACCATTGATAGAGGCATCAGGGCTTTTCCTGAAAATAAACGTAACGATCCCATCCGAGATCGAAGGATCAATATCAGTCGCGATGACCCGTGAAACGGTTACACCTAACGCGCACAACCAAATCGTTTCCAGAATTATACTCATGAACAATGCAAACGTCGGCGGTCTCTAATCGAAGAAGTAAGCAAGCAGGCAGGCAAGCAAGCACACAGCGCGTATACGCGACTTCACCCAAGCTGAGTGACAGCTTTCGGTATCTCTTATTTCGGGCACAATATCCAACTACGAAGCTCATCAATCCTGCGCGTCGGCGTAGGTACCAGAGCCAGAGTTGCACACGTATGAGACAAACTTGCACGTATCTGATAACTGGAAATTTCACGATACTATCTATCATTCCTTCATCCTACCGTAAAAAGAATACCAGATTCCGTGTATTTCGAGAATGTAATATGGACTTTCTCCTCTGCGTCGCTCGAACAGGATTAAAGTCGTTCTTTTATTTCTATTCTACGTAGATAAACGTTTATTGAATTATGAATCAATCAATTTTGATCGATTTGTATGTACGTGTAATTGTACATATATACTGTAAGTATGAATCATACACACACACACACACACACACACACACACACACACACACACAAATCATTAATTTTACACCGAAGATGCTACCGTGCCTCCTGATGTATACAGGACTGCAGTGAATGCTACTTATTAGTAGCTAGACAGGTATAAACAGTGGAAGCTGATTAATTTTATGCTACTTCATTTCCACTGTACAAGAAACAAGAGAATGGATAGATAATAAAAATTGAAAAATTGAATGCTTCAACTTTGCGTGAATTTGATATGGAAACTGGTTTCAGATACAACAGAAAAATTTCAAAACTTGTGCAACTCTGGCTATATTGCAACATCCCGCTTTGAGATTAAAGTGAGATCATTCTGAATCAAGCATCTATTCTCATCTATTTGTCTTTTTAAATTTAACTATTAAACTTTTATTTATGAAGTTGGCATGTTTAGCTCATTGGACAAACTAATTATAATATAGTAAAATTATTTAAACTTCTATATAAATTAATTTTTGCGAGTCTTTTTAAAGTCATTTCTAAAATCCATTTTGACTTTTAGAAGAAACAGGATAAATACAGGATAATCTGTAAAATAACTTAATCAATTATTTGTACTGGAATATCAGATTAAATTGAAATATAATCCTTTTAATAATTTGATACCCCGTACATTATATATAACTTATAGAATTAGAATACATATATGTATGCAATGAATTCTAGATTAATTAAATTTAAAATAGAGTTAACAGATCTAAAATGAAGTTTATAAGGAACTAGGGCAACAGTTATGGAAGAAATTCAACTCTCCTGACTATATTCAAAGTATACTTAATAATAATATTAAGTGATATACATTCCTACGTTAAACTAGATAAGAATATGAATTTAAACTTTCCTGAAAATCAAATGTCAAATTGTGTAAAATATTTTATACGCCACTTTATTTCATTGCAAAAACCATTTCCTAAATGCGGACATTACTCTGGTTTTACATTTTATAAAACAATTAAGTATGATGAAAACATTTTATCATTAAATTACAGTGTCGCGTCTGTAACAGTATTCATATGGGTGCGATGGAAATTCCTATTTTATCGTGATAAAAGTATTCATATTTCAATGGAGTAAATTTGACCGACCAGCAGTATGAAGCAACGCATAGATTGTGGTCATTGTGTACACATCGCTAATAGTAATGCCATTAACATTTGCACGTAAAGTACATTTCGTCGTTCTCGTCCAATTATATGTTACAGATCTTGGCTGGCTATTGTAGAGTTATGTGGGCGTGTTCATGTGCATGCACACGTGCATGTGTGTGTAATTCATGCATGTACATTTGACGCTAAATGTTAATGTGATAGACTGAAACATGACTATCATCAACTTTTTTCGTCTTAATAATTTCGAATTATTTACTTTGTAATATACAAACATAATTTATGTAATTAAAAACTAAAACATCGATCTCCATCAATTTTTGATGTTTAACTTTTTCTAAATCCCTCTCTCCATTTTTGTCTCTCCCTATCTCTATTTCTATCTTTCTTTATTTGAGTAATTTAAAATAGAAGTTGTTTTTTTAGTCACTTGAATTATTTATTACCTAAAGAAATCGGTAACTTATATATCGGTACGATACTACGATACTACGATATCGGTACGATACTACGATACTACGATTATACGCGAGTTTAAACACCAAATAAAATATGCAATTTTAGTTGAAAATGCAGAAGGAACAAAAATACTTCGACCAAATGTGTGTGTGTGTGTGAATTAACATTGATTTGAAGCAGTTTTTATAAATTAAGTATAATTACTTCTCAGCAAGTCACCAGCACGTTTTAAAGAAAATATTCTCTTTTATGCAAAACTTTTCTTAAAAAATTTTTTTTAAGATAGATTCAGTGTTGAAAATATAATAAAAAAAGTATGAAGAGACAAATTGTTTTATACATGTATCTATATATAGTCTCTTTTACTACGATGCAAACTTATACTAATGCAATTTAACTCCATATATCCAAATATCGTTTAGTTGTTTAAATATGTATGTAGTTTAAATATGTATATTTAAATTAACTTGCATGGTAGCAATTGGCAATAGTTTAGCGCTGAAGGAAATAATTCTCGACGCTGAACGATTGCTATAATAGTAATGAGCAACGATGAATATATCGGATATATCTCATGAATAATGAAATTGGAGTTAACCAAGTATTTTCTTGGATGTTAAATGATACTACAATATTTATTTACTATGACGTAAATTCCGCTGGCGCGAAGTAGCTTTATATTACGATACGCTATTAAACTTTGCGACGATGATAAATAGCACAACGGATATTTGAAAAATGTAGAAAGCGACGCAATAACAGTTTGCTTAAAAAATAAAAAACTCGTAAAAGTAGAATTATATTTCAAAATTAGATTCTATAATTTATGTTTTGTTAAACGTTCAATCCAACGCGTTTCTGTGAAAATTGCTACAATTTTAACACAAAACTTTTAAGGATAACGATGATTCGTTTGACAAAATTTTACAGTAGTTCAAAGGTGATCCCCGTCGGGGATTTTTGAGATGGCTCCCGTTTATCAATGTGGATATAAAAACCGTTTAGTATCAATAATATTGTTACGATTTCGACGATCGCTCAGAGAACAAGCATAGATACTTCACTTTGTTGTTTGCCCCTGGGGCTATTAGGATTCTATGGAGGTTTACACACTCACCGCGATCACGAACTGTTATATAAATCGTATCTCTCAAATTGAAAAACAATCTCAGTCGGCGTGATTCCTTCACTCTACGGTAAAACCGCGTTTTCGAGAAGTACTCGGAGAGAAGATGAAGTAGTCGCGCACTCGCTTGCATGGAGTGTACTGCTCGTCTCGCTGGTCTCGTAACATCGTGGAAAATATCTCAAAAATATATGTACCAACACGAAAATTGCGAATGAAATTTGATCGCATGGAGGTTATATGGATATTGAGCGATATTGTATGTTACACGAAATTGTTGCACAGATCGTACTGATCAACATATGAGAGAGAATCAATTGCAACTAATATTACAGCCAATATTTATTAGTTTATACCGCGATTATTAAAATGAATTATTTTTTAATATATTATAATGAAAATACAATAAGTACACGTATTGCAAAACACAAAACTTTTAAATTGTTATTAATAAATTAAATTTAATTAAATATTGTATAAAAATTTTAGAATTTTAAATAAATTAATAAATTTACAAAAATATCAAGAATATATAATAAATAAAAGAATATTGTATACTCTTTTATTCTTTCATATAAATTCCTTTTATTCTATCACATAACATGATTAAAATATAAAATATTAATTAATTTAAATATTCAATTTGAAAAACGTATTTCTTTATTCCAGGACGTAACGTATCATAAGTAAAATAGTAAAAAATGTCAAACTAATAAAAAAAAACATAATAGATGTGCAAAATGCAAAAAATATTATCATTTACATTTCGCGTAAATTATAATCGTAACCTTTCTCATTGTATTATTCAAATCGTAACGTAAATGTTCGAGCGATTTCCTTAATGAAGTTAAACATGTCTAGATCTCCACGTGTTAAAGTCAACGATCCCTTCACCTCGACTCTCTCTCATTAAAGCAATTGGCTATTCACTGCAATCTCCGATAGCTCTCACTTCCATTCGTACATCACTTCTTTATAATGATTTTATTACGCCTTTCTCTCAAATCCTTGTTTAATTCCTCATGTTACCTTCTAATTCCTCGATAACGGAGGAAGCATCGGGCTCCTTCTCGGAATAACAATGGGCATTCCCCCTTCGCCTTCGCACCAAAGCACGTTCCATGGTTTAATTATTTCCAAGTGCGAGATCCTCGCTGCCGGTAGAAAAATCGGAGAGGAACAAAGACACGCCGAAAATTTACACACACACTTGCTGCATATAGCAAGGCACATTAAACGGTTAACGATTCTTAGGAATATCATATATACGCAAAATTGTCTCCACTCTTGCGTGTCCTCCTATAATGCTTCCTATTATCTCGCAATCGTAGCAGTTTCGAGCAGCCGTGGGTTCCCGAAGTTATCGTCACGCGAAAATAAATCATTTACTTACTTTCTTCGTCGGTAAATTCTATTAATGCTTCAATATTTTATGAAGTGTTCTGTCACATTAACGATTGCAATGATACGATACCAACTTTATCTTCGTTTTTATTTCTATCGATTATTATAGTTCAAAAAGCAAATCGAAAAATATTTATAAACGTTAACACTTAAAAATATTTCAAACGTGCTGCTTAGTTCTTTTTCTTTTGAAGTATGTATAAAAACATTTCTCTAAAATTCAACTCGTTTAAAATAAAAATCAGGAAATTAAAATCAGGAATAATAAATTTGGTACGATCGAATTGTAAGTTTAGTGTTTTACGTGATAATTATAATAAAAATTAAATCTCTAAAAGACAAATAATGTAATCAGTTTTTATTTATAAGATTATTTTTTCTAACATCTACTTATATTTTTATTTCCTCCAGTCTGAGTTGATCAAATTGTAATTACGTTCTACGTGACAATTGGAATACAATTAAGTCACTAAGAGTAAAAAATGTGATTAGTTTTTATTAATCAGATTATATTATCTAAGATCTATTTCTATTTTTATTTCTCCGTTCTGAATCGATTGAATCTTTTTGTAATTTTGGTAAGAAAAAATAGAATATATCTAGTAAATGATATAATTAATAATGTGCAATGCGTCACTAAAATCTGACAACGATTCTAAGGTTTCGTGATTATATTATCAACCTCTTCGAGCGACGCTCCTCCATCACGAGACACTTAGCGCTATTATGAAGTGACGTCTGATAATTTCTCCTGGTAATTAGCAGCGAATAATTTATGTATCTTGGTACTGCACACCCAAATGAAATGTCTACTTAGGTAGATAAAAAAATATATCAGAGATTTTCAACGTAATACGGTCGCATATAGCAGGAAGTCACGAAGCGGTTTCATCATGGTGTTGATTCGCCACAAATGGATGAAACGGCGTGAGGAAAGATCCCGTATTACCCAACACGACGGTATAAAATGGAAATGTGTACTCGCGCGTTGACAGCGATTCGCAACGGCAGCGTGTGTGTATCGTGTATACGGAAATCAGATTAATTACCGAGTAGACGCGTGTGCACGGAAGTGAGCGAGAATTAACGAATCCATACACGAATTCTCCGACTTTGATAAGGTCGTTTGTGCCGGTCCGAGAGATCGTAACGCGAATGATCGAAATACGAATCGGAGAGACGGCCGCGGGAGAGAGTGAGAGTGGGTAGAACGCACGCCGAGAACCTCAAGGTATTAAACCAGACATCTCGCGTCCCATAAACCCTGGGCTTTGATCCTAATCCCAACTAGAACCTGAGCTGTCGTCTGCTTAATCGAGTTTAGCCGCTTCGGATCCACTGCGTAATCGGCGCGCGAAACTCATACCTGATTATGCTGCCAGCTATTCGCAACGTTGTTACCCACAGAATAGTGTAATAAACTTGGCAACGTGAATAGTTTGAATCGTTGACGGTCGTTGACTGAACATGACGGTGCTGATAAACGGGACCGATGACGTTCTACGTATTTGCTGCTAGTAATCAGGGTAGGACTTTAAGAAGACGCACGGCACTTGACCGTAGACAAGATGATTTTGATGATTTTGTCAGCGCCAACAGTTTTGATATAAATTATTCAACGAGTTTAATAATTTGTAATTGATATACATAAAGTTCCAATTTATACATTTAATTAATTAAATTAATTTTTTTCATATTAATGATCATGTATTATCTATATGGCCATATTATAAAATAATTAAAGATATCTGCATAACAGTATTGTATACCGTGTTGGTATTTTTAATTATGATAGTCGAATTTATTCTTCTCTTTCTCTTTCTCTTTCTTTCTCTCTCTCTCTCTCTCTCTCTCTCTCTCTCTCTCTCAACAAATTTATCCACAAATATTATTATATTAATTATACACGAGCATTTACTTGTATAATTCTATCACCTATTTTATATGATATATATATATATATACATGATACGATATACGTTACATATACATGATTCCAATTAAAGGACTCGACGCGCAATAACATGATATACAATATGCATTCTTGGTTTATTTATTCTATTACACACTTGCGTAAAACGAAATGCAATGTGTGTCTATTTGGTAGGTCAGTCAAAACATGTTGATATTTTAAATAAAATTATGAGCTAAGCTGCAGATACTGTTGGCCCACTTTGTGAATATCGATTTTGGCTACGTTTCTTTTTTTATTTCCTGTTTCATACTTCTGAAATATTGAGACTAATTACCGTAAAAATCAATAAGCGATTCCTATAAAAAGAATCATTGCTTGCTTTGGTATCACGTAAATTAACCAGCAGTAATCAACTAAATTTGTTTTGCTGGGAGGAGGAGGGGGGCACTATAGTTTTAATAATAAAATATTCTGTATAAAACGTGTGTTGATCCGCCATTCGATAAACTTCTGCAGATTCTCAATTATTTTGTTATAAAAGAAAACCACTTTTTTTTCACCCAATACCGCAAAAGGTGCTAGTGGAACGAATAAACAGAGGCAGTGACATAGCGTGTCGCGTCCGCCGGCGTCAAAAGTATGTCAACGTCGTCACTTCGTTCAGCATTGTTCTCCGTAGCGCTGATAGACGTCGTAACCATAATCTATAACACTCCAAGAATACGCTAATTAACATCGGAATGGGCAGGGAAGCGCGGCTGGCGGGTGCGTTTTCGTTGCGCTAGCAATAAATCCAGGAAGCAGATAAGCGTTATCGCGGTCTTTCGCCAGCACCTATCTACAGCAGTCGTGGTTTCCCTATTCTCGAACAGACACACGAAGACCATACCACGTAACGTGGTCGCCATCGCGGCCATGATAGACGATTCATCGATCGGTGGCTTACCAAGATCGAAACGATCGAAGACTACCGGTTACGTGCAATAGCGATATCACGGAGTTAGACGAGTTTGTGAATTGAGCATCTTTTACCTCAGTGCCAATTTACTTCCGATGGGTAGCTTTAATACCTTGCACTGAAAACTCTCTGACGGTTAAGTAAGTAGGTCGTTTTTCTTTTTACGTGCAAGGAACAGCATGAAGAAAATGCGTTTTTATTTAGTGTAACAAAAATTTATTTTTATATTTAATTTATACTATATTGACGATCTGTGGCCATAGATTTTATTTGTAAGAAAAATAAATGGATAACGTGGATCATGCGTAAGTTGCTTGAACAAGTCTTCCACATTCTGTTACATTTTAATATGCTAAAATTTTCGTTACCTCATATCTTACAGGTTAAGTAAAGAAAGTACTATACCAGCAGAATTATCAGACTTAGTGATTCCACTAGTCTGATGATTCTGCACAAAAGAGTACATTCATCTACTAAATGTACTCTTTCAATAATTAATTTTTATCTTATTATATTATTTATAAGTCTTGGAAACTTCTTAATCTTACCAAAAATGTATGATATATACATATAATGTTAGTAGACACAGTATTGCGAGAAAAATCACTTGTCAAAGGCAAAATTGCGATGAATTTTTCTAATTAATGGAATCTCCATTTTGAATATATATTGACATGCCAGATAAAAGTTTATACATAAATTGCTGCGTATTTAATTTGGCTATAAAATCGTAGAATCTAATCAAATATTTGAACACTGAAAAAGCAATTTATGTTATTTCTTTTAATATAATCCAAAACACATTGATACGTTTGAAAAAAAAATTTCTCAGAAATATATTTTGTAATGGTGTTGAACTTCATATAATATTAATTTAAAGTTCCGACATTGGATAATTAAAAATTTATAATTCAGTTTTATTATTAAACTATTCAATGTAAATGGAAATGTTTATAGCTTTGCATCCGCGCCAGTATTCAATAACTTTAATCTTATAAAGAGACCATTTTATAAAATCAATACAGCGCTATATGAAAATAACATTCAATAAAAAAGTATGATACGAATCTGAACGAATGGGATCAAAAATAAGAAAGATGAGAATTTGACACGATTCGCGATACCTGGTAAATGTGTCGTTGGTTTCGTCGAATTATTCACATTAATGGTTGTTATAAATTATAAATTCCGTATTACATAAAGCTTATTATTAAATGTTTATATTAATCTTATTTAAATTATTAGTATTTTGCAAATTCAACGCACAAGTGAGAGTGTGTGCCGCGAATATTAACATCAGGAGTACAGCCATTGTATTTATATTATTACATTATTCACGATTTATAAATTTAAAATTTGAAGTAACGTCGACGCGATGTTTATACGTATAAAATGATGAGTGTAACACTTTTTAGAAAAATAACTTGACAGTGCCTTTTACATAGATCCCTTGCAATCACGATTGGCAAGTGCAATCAGGATAAGGATGCTTTCAGAATTGACCCATCACGATACGAGGCTTAATTGTTGGCGAAATGAATTAACTGAGTGCATGCAATGCGCTTTAATTTATTCACCATTTATCCACGTACAACTATTTCCGGTGCAGCGACTATAAAGTATGTTGCTTCAGAATGAACGATACAACACGCGCTCATATATACATCATGCGCGTGCTCCTCATCGAAATGCTTAGGTATTACTAATGCAATTACGTAATTTACTAATGAATATCGAGGTCTATTGTTTATCAGTAAATCTCGCTTCGCATAGTGCACCGAGAACTTGTATATACCAAACGGTAGAATATTCAAGGAGAAAAGTTTCGTCGTTACACAGAACAACTCTACTCGCGCTGCAAATTATATGGTTCCCGAACCAACTATAATAAAACGAGATCGAACGAAAATTATTCCTATAATAATTTTATTGCAAATATATCAATGAAATTGAATGTCGAAACAAAATTTTCGTGTATCCAAAGAAATATACAAGCACTTGTAACACGATAAAGAAATATTCAAATTTCGCATAATTTTTCCGAAAAACAATTTGTTTTTAAAAAGACAATTGATGGCAACTTTATTTACAAGATCTTAGTTATTTTCTTTTAACGAAACTATTTCTTTTGATGAAACAATTATTTTTAAACTTGCTCACATATTTAATATTTTTAATTTTCCTGAAACTGTGCATCACTTTTGTTTAGTAAAAAATTAATTATTTAATAAAGATAGATTGTGACAAGTTTATGTCAATAGCATTTCTGGACAGAAAATTGATGAGAAAACGAATTGAGGCTATTTCGTTGCATTTTCTATCATCTATGTTGAATTTACCGAACATAACTTTAACGACATAACCGAGACAGAATAAGATGTTTCTCTTCGCTATCTGGCACTAAAATTGTCAGTGGACAAAAAAAATTTATGTTTAGACAATACAAGCGTAACGGCCTCATGCGACGCGACCGACGAACGTCAACGACAATAACGACGTATTCAAATTTAAGTGATGTGCCTGTACTGACGAAATTGTCGCGAGATTAAATCCTCTACGATTGTCGTAATCAGATCCAGGTAATAAACTTTCTATCTATAAATCCCCCGCACGTTGCCTCTTTTTGCATAGTGTTTCTCTCCGCTTCACGTTTGTACCCAACACACAATTTCGTGCTGTTGCGTCCATTCTCATACATTCTCCCTTCTCAGAACAATTACTGCACATTTTAATTAAAAATTCTATTAATTCGCCGCGGTTTCATACGAACGATGCCGTTCCGAAGTATTAAAAGATAGTTTTAAGGCCGCAGAACCGTTCCCGTGTAATTCCCGTAAGGGAGAACCCCCCCTCTAGCTGTACTTCGCGGAAAACGCTTTCTCATTTTCTTTTTAATTTCTCCGGCTCTTTAACAAAGTGCTAATTCCGCAGGGATTCGAGGCAATGAACGGGAAGTTGTCGGAGTTTCGACCAATTGCGTTCGTGAATACGAAAATGCAACGATACGGAAAACTTTGCAATCCATCTTGCTTAGGAATTTTTCTCAGTCAAAATTAGACGCTAACCATAATTTCCATTAAAATTAGGTCACACGATGAATCGTCGAACAACGAAACTGAAGCTATCTATTATATCTTAGAATATCTGTTAGGCTAAAAATTTATGATGCGTGATATGGCGCAATGAAATTACATGTACGGACGAACAAATATCCTTATCCGCGTGAAATATAGCTTAATTAGCAATTAGCTTGCAAAGTGCATCCGTAACAAAATACGGTCACATCTGAATATCTAATTTACGTATTGATGTATGGGATCGTCAAAGCGCCGACGTAATGTAGATATGAATAATAATTAATCGCCACGTCGGAGAACTATACTGAAACTTAATGCATCTCATTATTGTAGATACTCGCGCACGTCACGCTGCCAAAGAAACGTCCGCGCGCTCCAGCTTGTATACATGCCGCCAAACGTTTATGTATACGCGTATATAAATACGATGTCACCCGGTTCGGGATTTGTAAAGGGGAACATCCTGGCGGCACACTTAGCACGGATAACAGCGCTGTAAGATCCTGGATGGAGAACGACGTAAAGTTTGAGCTTAAAACACAATTTAGCGACAGCGTGTCGTCTATATCCATGGCGGAATAGGTAAGATAGTTTGCGGAAACAGGTGGAGCGAGGAAACTCGTTCAGCAGAGCATCCTTTTCGCCTTGAGAATTCTACCTGGAGAAAAATGTTCCTCGGAGAAAAATTTTGCTCATCGGTGCATAGCAATTAACAGGCACTTATACTCCGCGTCGTGACATCTTAATAAATCATTTTGCGAGCATAGAATTTTTTTCGTTACTTTTTATATTTTTAAATATTTCTCGTTCACCAATATATCGTTTTCGTACATGGAAGATAATCTTTAAGAGGGGGAGGAGCTACCGGATTAAAAAAGTCTTATAAAGGTTTAAAGTTTCGTGAAATAATTACTTATACGCGAATAGAACGATTTTGCTAAAGTTATCTAAAGTTAGTTAAATACAGATTTAAAAATAATTTTATTTGGACCATCAAAATAATTATATATAGGACACTTAAACGAGTTGTTAGAATGTTAAAACTTTTTGCAGATTGTCATCAACGCTTAAGCGTCCTATACTACATAATTACTTTAATAGTAACAACAAAATTATTTGTATCTCGCTACATTTTTAGATACTTCAACAAAACCGTTTTTTATAAGTATAATAATTAAAATTTGTAGAAGATATAAAATAAATGAGATTATACTGTGCATAAAACTTTAAAGAGATGTTGAATGTAAAAACTATTCTATAAGTGACCATATAAAATATCGAATCAATACAGAATCTTTTCTTTTATGTGAATCAATTTTAATATAGTCTTTTAATATGACCTTTTAATACGGCCAAATAACAGTTTATTTAAATGATGAAATAAGACGGGTCGTAATTACGCGACGCTTAGACAGTGTTTTTGCCAGATTAAACTTACTGTGATTTCACTTGCATGAAATTACGGTCGCTAAGATAAACGGGAGTTATAACGAAAGTTTGGCTAAAATGATATGAGATTGAATCTAATTCATCGAACTGCGAGACATTACAATAACTTTAGGCATAATTATTCAACATCTCACCTCATTATTGAATTACAATTTCTAATTGTCAATTAAGCATTATTTGAGCATAAAGATAAAAAGTTTTACAAATTTTGCATTTTATCATTAGAATATTGTAATCATATATAAATTCTAAAAAAAGACACAAGAAATTAAAATATCTTCTAAAAGAATATAAAATATCTCTAGAAATTAAACAATTCTTCTAGAAATTAGACAATTTTTTTGTTAAGATTGAAAAATAGTTTATTCTTCGTAATTAAATAAATTATAATTATTTGTGACGTATCTTCTGCAATTTATCTATAAATTATAACATAGAGATTTAGATAGAAATTCACAGCAATATGTGGGATTTGCCGAAATTATCTTCCTTGTACGGAAATGTTATTGAAAGCAGAAGGTTCTGGGAAACTACACATCATGCCTCATATTCTGTAAAAGTCCGTTAACGTACGTCAACATGCGCGAATTGAACTTTGCTATATCGTGCGCGGGGCACGTCTATCTTCTAATTTCCACGATCGCGAATGAACTTCGAGCAGCGTGTATTTTAGGCGTCCATTGTTTGGCTTACCATCATCGGCGGAAGGGCATCAGTGCGCATTGCGCACCGTGCGATGAGCCAGCAGCCGTGCGCGACCGAGGGAAATCCGAACGTCCAACGAAAATCGATTTGGCGAGCCGGTGTGGGAGGAAGGCCGCGATACCGGTAATTTGTGACACGCGATCTCGCACCGAATGAAAACTTGATGCCGTCACGTGGATGTGGCTGGCGCCACGCAGACGTTCCGGTTATTTCATCGAGTTCTCTACGGTTTCCATACATGCGCATACCTGCTGTTTTTCATTTTTTTTTTGTACCCTATCCACACCCTCGGCGAATCAGAATCTTATATGTGCTTTCGTGCTGACTTTATATCAAAGATTGATGTGTTAGCTATAATATCTTGCATGATACTCTTCAAATCTATATCCTTGATCTTTATGTTTCTGTCAAAAATGATTGTCAAAAAAGATAAAAGGGATTAATAATGTCGATATCAGCATAATTAACTCTTAACGCTAGAAGTACCAAGCAGTCATTATTAACCGTATTATATTTTTTATATAAAAGATGGAATTTTTTCTGAAACTTTTTGATTTTATAATAATTACGTTTCTTATACTGATGAAATATTTGACTTTTTATTACTTTCTTTTCAATAGGTTATTTGCTTGGCCCTTTTAGTAAATAAGAAACATTGTATTATTTCTAGTGTTAAAAGCTTTTTCGGTATAGTATATTTTACGGCTTTTTTCAATGCTTTTCCGATGTTTTTTCCACTGCGTATAACTTTTTTGCTAATAAAGTTGCATACATGTCTGGCATTTCAATTTAAAAAAAAATTACAATATATTTGTTCTTATGAAAGTTATAAGCAATCGAATTGAGTTGGATATGCCATACATCAGTGTCGTTTTCGTAGTGTGTGTGAGTCATGTAAAGATAATATAAAAATATATAGGTATATGTATGTATATAATGTAATCGTCAAGTCTCTCAATAAATGTAATCCGTGAACTTAGTAATTGATAATCATATTTATAATTTTTCGCTAAAGAAAGTCATCGATGCTAACTAAAAATTAATTAAAATTTTAAATGCAAATGTTCATTGAAGAGCAACGTCAACATTGAAATCTAGTCTCGCGTCAAATCAAGTCTATAGGATAATTTGTATATTTCTGCACTGAGAAAAATTTCTAATTGAAAATGAGAACGAACTAAAAGATTTTGATCATATTAATCAAAATTCTAATTATTTTACAATTAGAATTATAATAGGTTCAACCAGAAAATTTTGATTTGTCCATTTTCAACCGGAATTTCAATTAATGCGACTCTTTTTCCATTGTTTTAAGCCACTACGTATCTCGATTAAATAAAGAAGAAGTTTCAGAAGAACGTTCACAACATCGCAAGACGTGATTTTACGCACCAGGCTGCCTCAGGTAACTGGTAACGAATCACCGTAGGTGTGTACGACGCGTTATACAAGAGCAGATGTATTGCGGCCGACCGGGCCGACAGTCGCATGCTCACACAAAGGATCCCATTAGACGGCACGAGCACGCAGATCCTGCCCTTTGAACGTACGCAAATCAGTGACAAGTCGCGTACGAGCAGGCACTCGAGGAACGGACTCTGCTGCGGGTACATCAAGGCTCTAGACATGTCCAACGTTCCTATTCGCCAATCTCCTGGAAACGCTCGTCTTGCCCCCCCAAGAGAAACGACCGACGGTGACACGGTGAAAATGGGTTTTCGATCGCTTCGGCAAGCGAGCACGTGGCCCGCGCGACCTCGTAAGAACGAAGAATCCGCTGGAACAGATCTGCGTTAATGACCGACAAGTTTAATTGGCGGATAATAGGGACGATAACACACATACACACACACTACGCTGTTTCAGTTCGACACGTCTATTTCTACTTCGAGGAACACATCGGATTTCTTCATTTCTATAATAACGTTGATAATATTCGCGATTAAACGCGTGAAATCGACGATTTCGCTCCCCTGATGAATAATTTTTAATTCTGCATGAAGGATACTCCACATGACATGACACAGATAAAACATACCAATCTATTGGTATCAATCAATATTAAAAGGGTAACAATGATCAATCAAACGATTGATACCCAAAGGAATTCGTTTGTGTTATGGTGCAGGTTACTATAATATTAATTATTCGCGCGCGCCAGCATAAAAGCGTGGCAAATTCAGATTTGGAGCTGAACAAATGTCGCATTTATAGCAATGTTTGACAATTAACTGCGGCGGTTATACGCGAGAATGGTCGCTTTTCGTATAACAATGATATTCCAGAAATAAGTCACATACGTACCGCTTGAGAAATAATATGCCTCTAATTGATATACGTCCCTTTCATAAGAAGAGACATGAGATTCTCTGTAATGCAATCGAAGTTTAATTAAAGGATAATGACGTACAATATTGTTTAATGTAATTTCCATAAAAACAACAAGAGATAGGTTTATTATTTCTTAAAAGTGATTTTATCAAATGCGTTTAAACGTATTTTCGAGTGAATTTATTTAGTATTATGAGAAAATGATTACAAAGTTTATTTTGTATTTTATCTTTTAACTTGATAGACATTTCTACATATATAAAATATTTAAACAGGCAATTAAGTAAATCTGAAACTTTAGTGGGTAATTGGATAAATACTTAAGGGATATATATAAATTTCCCGAGGTAAATAAATCGTTTCACTTCATGGTAAATTGAAATCCGGCGGATATCGTCTGTTAATGCGGTGTCGCATAATATCCAGTCACGAAATTAGACTTTAAGGACGAGAACGTCGCTCTCGCAAGCCCAGAAATCTCGTTTCAAGAAAAAGTGGACGGTCTGTGACAGTGGAAAATGGGATTTCGATCGTTCGCGGGACACCAAGCTGCCGCTGAAGAACGAGCTGTGGCCAGCTGCGGTAGATCGTAAAGTAGAACGGGTGGACCAATCGGAATGAGAGAAGAAGACAAAGACCTTCTTCCCCCATGTAATATTAAGCCAGGATATTAAACGTCCACAACATTGAGGCGTTTTCCGGACGGACTTGTCCTTTTTTTCCAAAGAAATAAACGAAAGTCATATACATCAAGACACAGCACCGCCGTAGAATTTAGAGTGACCCGCTTCATGACGTAAGCTTCGTAACTTGTAGCAGGACAACACGATGAGAGGCCGTCTCGCGAGAATGGTATACGTAATCTTTAAAGGAGGGACTTCGTGAGACAATTTCTCATCTTCAAAGTAAGATGCGAAATAACCCTTTTAATGGTCTACTTTGACTGGATGATATAAACTCTCGGACAATCTCTGTATAAAAGGTACCGTCTGCTGTGTAAAGAATAACTGCCGATGCTTCACTTCTCTGTGAGTTTTACTGTTTTGAGTAGGGAAGGAGAGAAAGAAGAAAAACTAGAAAACGCAAAAAAAAAATCGGCCGCTCGGAACACTCGAGAATAAACTTCCGGAATCTTGCTAACGACCGCGACGCTTGGCGCGACTTTCAGTGGCGCGCGCGTCTCGATTTCCAAACGACGACGAAGGCGGCAGTCACGGATAACAGTTTTATACATACATGTATATATGGGTATACATGTATATACGTATCTACGGCACGTACGGCCAGGGATATCGCGGGGGATTAAATGGGGCGAGGATATCGTGAAGCCGGTCGGGCGAGATCGAAGAAAACGCCGGCTGCGATTATTTGCGAGAGACACCGTTCAGACTCGAGTGCCACATACATACGTATCTTCACAGAGAGAGGGAAATAAGAAAACCCGAGCGAGCGTTTCGGGGAGATAGCCGGTGAGTTTCATGACGATAATCAAATGGCACGGCGTACGGGAGGAGGCGATGCTGGAAATATATAGAGCATTGGCAGTGAAGGAAAAAGGGAACCGACTTTCCGGAATGTCGTAAAGTCGCGCGCGAGGCGTGCGAGAGTTAGGAGCGTAACGCGAAAAACGATTCGAGGAGTATCAAAGAGAAGTGAGTGAATCGAAGAATACGACAGAGAAACGAGTAGACTGGTTCACTGGTTGATGGAGGCATACACACGCACGCACACGTATTGAAATCTTTTGGGCAATCAGGTTTTTAAAGAATTAATCAGGGGGAAATCTTTTTTTCTTTCATTACCCACGCTTTGACACAAGAAAAAAAGATCTCGGGTTACTATGTAATCCGCTTTGCTTCGTTAATGAAAGTAACGGACCGTTAGTCCGTATTGTAGTCAGAGATAGAAAACGGAACGTAATCGATCGAGACGATGGCTTGTATACAGATGCGTTCAGACAAGCAAATGTGAGACTCAGTATTGGCAGTTCTCCGTTAATTTCCAAAGGAGACGTAATAATTTATTGGCCACAAAAGAAACTAATCTCATCGACGGTTAATTACGAATAGACGACAATAGACTGTCGTATCAAACATGTAATTTACATTAATGTCGTCGACGTTCTGTTAACCAGACGACAATAATTTTGCGGTAAACAACGGTCATCCGTGTTTCCTGCGACATGACCTCGATAGTTCCAAACACACACCTCAAATGAATTAATTTATAGTTTACAAAGGACAATCTATATGCAAACTAATAAAGCTCGAACTCTGTAGAATAATTATACTGAATTATTTAGTACCTATCGGTTTTTCAAAGTCACGCGGGAGAGTTATATTGAGATAGCTTTTAAAATTGTGAAGTACATAGAAGTGGACGATAATCTATTTATTATGTAACTATTAGGTCAGAACAAAAGTTCATAGTGCTACGAACTTCAAAATTCAAGCAGCTGTAACTTCGTTAAAAATGAACGAAATTTAAATTAAAAGAAAAGAGTTTTATAATTTAAAATTTATATTTTCAAAGTTAGTGTGTTTTTTGAGTTTCTGTGAGTTTGATAATTTTTACATATAGAAAACGACAAGCTGAACAAAATGAGTCTTCGTACTTTGTGAGCTTGTCAAGTGCCCAAAAAAATTTGCGAAAATTTTTGACTTTCTAATGTGAAAGCTTAAAGTTTTCTCTATAAAGTCTTTTTTTAAAATGTTTTAAAGTTTCCTCTATAAAGTCTTTTTTTTAAATGTTTCTAAGCTTTTTTGTTACTGAGTTTTTTCATGGATTAAATAAAAGAAGCATTTTGATTTTGATTGCTTATAACTCCGTTAATAATTATCGTACCGCAATTAAAAGAAGAGATTCTTAAAGTTGAAATTTTGCTCTATTGAATGATAGATAATTGCCAATTTTTAAAAAAAATATAAGACATATATATATATATCGTATAAATGAATTGGCACTTTTGTTTCGACCCAAAGTTTCTTCCGTTTATATAGATTCATCTAATTTGGGTTGCTGTAATTACATCAAAATATTACTATGAAACATATTCGTAAGCTTAATAGAGGAAAAACTAAAAAGTAGTAGTCTGTAGTAAAGGAATACTATTTCTTTAGAATAACTCGTTCATATAGTTAGAGATAATCACCAAAGTTAGAGATAATCCAGCTTGAATAGGAGACTTTGTATGAGCCACCTTATTCAGTTATCTCTCTGGATTAGCATTTATTTCTGGCCCTTAATAATAATCTGCATAGAAAAGTGTTTAAAAATGACAGGTACTGGTACTGGTCTCACCACAAAAACTTTCTTTTGTTCAGAAAATAAGGACTCCTATAAAAAGATGTTTATAAGCTATTTAAAAAAAAGGATATTGAATTGAATGGAAACCTTCTAAAAATGAAATAATTATTTTTAATATGAATAATAAAATTATTTTTAATATATATATATATATATAAATTATTCTCTTTTTTGCGAATATCAAGAATAATAAAAAGTTTTGCAATTATCTGATATAAGGATGTCTTTCGAAAAAGGAATCGGACAAGTAATTAAAAAGAATCGAAGACTCCAGCTGGCTCTCTATTACCGCCAACATTTCCCGTCACGTCGACAAGTACATTCGACGATTAGCCGCAGTGAAATATGATCGCGCCGGAAATTTACAGACAAGTGGAACAAAAATAAGCCAGGTGCGAGACCGTTTGCGAACGTCGGAGTGATAATCCGTAACGAAGTAGCCTGATACGGACAGCACGCGGCGCGAACGTAACGATTGTTCCAAGCGAGCGTAGAGTGTAGCTAGAGGAAAAGTTGCGACGGCATGCGGATAGACTAATTAATTGGGGTTAAATAACTGACTGTAAAATACTTGGCGTGTCGAGATTGCGCGCGCGCACGACCCCGCGAGAATCGGGAATGAGTTGGCGGGCAGCCTTGGTAGTAGCTGAGAGTTTAGCCCGAGTCGGGTGAACGACTACGGAGGGTAAGTAGGTACCTTTAATGAGGTTGATAATAGGTGGTTATATAGTCCTCCTTCCCCTCTTTGCCTTCTCTCTGTCTCGGCCCAATAGTTCGCTCACCGGTTTGTTCACCTTTCTTCCTGCCGTTACTCATTGATTTCGCGGTGCAGCAGGGTTAATCGGGAATTTCGTATTTCAGCGGGTTTTCAGCCTTCACTCGAGTTTAAACACTTGCCCAGGAAGAGTGCCGTTAATTGGATATCCCGATTTTACCTCTGCGGTACGCCGACACACTGGAGAACCACCTCACCGGGCGGCAAACGATTTCACTTCCACATAACGGTTCTGGGGAAGTGATAGCGATTCTACCGTGCGCCGTGATCGTGAACGAAGTCATTCCGTGCTCAAGATAATCTTCGATTCTGCCCAACTGTCGTTCGAAATTCTATGATCTGGGAACAGAGGAAGGAGGGGAGGCTGAGGATGAGGGCAGAAGGACAATAGAACTGGGTCGAGTAAACTCGGGAAGGACGCACGGTATAGCTTTGTTTAAATAGTCATCGTGTTTGGTTAAGCAATTATCGCAGACGCTTTTGCCCGCGACCCACTTGTAAAAACACTCTTCGCGCGCCAAGACTTTCTTAAGATGCGACACCGTGTCTGACACGCGCGCGTTAGGAATGAATAATCGAGTCTTCTTCATTCGCACGCCTGCCCTACGCGCAAAGGGTGTAATGCGCCGTGACTAAAGCGCGACGAGAGACTCATGTCGCGGAAGACGCGTAAACAGCGGCGGTAGTAGCGTTAAATGTTGAAGAAAACAAAGCCTCGCCCCGTCGTGTTGACTAGCACGAACAAATTCATTTGCAAACGGCACCGCGGGGCACGCGGTCATTAGGATCCGCGCGAATTGTCAAATCGATCGTAATGCAAGCATAAAGGCGAACTTCCCACTCGGAATCAACACAGATTCGGCAAGTTCGAGTTCCATGCTGGAGCAACAACAATTTGAGAATAATTCACCGACGACGAGGATACAATCCAAGTTCGTTCGAGCATAAATGTGCGGCGTTAGCCGTCGTGAAAGTTGTCCGCATCTCGATCATCTCACGAACGTCACGTATTCAAGGCATGCAAACGTCGACACAGAGAACGGAATGTAGGCGAATTTTTGTATTGACACTGAAAGAACCGTAAAGATGCGCATCGGTTACGCGTGTACTGTTCTATCACCCGTATCCGAAAAATCCAAACTATGTAAAAAAAAAATCGAGTGATCCGGATCACGATCGTGCGCGCTTTCGAAAGCTATCGCGATCACGTGCCCGTCTCGGTCGGTGGTCGAGCGCGCGTGTGGATCTTTCATAACTCGGTTTTGTGATTTATTGCGACCTCGGTGATTTTTCATCGAGCAGCCTACGAAATAAAGTGATTGATTGCGTGCGAGAAGGAGCGATGGTAAAAGCGGCTGACCAAGGGAGAGAGAGAGAGAGAGAGAGAGAGAGAAAGAGTAGAGATATATTTGTCAAGATCTCACTCTGGGTGGATCGTTAATTTACGATTGTTAATTCGCGAAAGAGTTACCACGCTGCGGGAACAGCGAAGATGAGTTCAGTTCGGACAAGCAATAAATTTGCGTGATATACGATGTAGTTATTACTGTTTTGTTAATCAGCAGTAAGGGTCGTAGTTACAATCGCTTCGCTTTGCTGTTAATGAGTTAACAGCAAACATTGAATAAAGCAGAGGAAAATATAGCTGTTGTACATGAATAATATAATTAAGAAAAGAAGACCGTATTTGATCAAAGCGGATCTTGGTGCCTAATAATAATAGATATTTTTACATAAATCTTATAATTTTTAGTTCAAGCAAACTGCAGCGTGCCGATTATTTGTCGGTCTTAAAACGGTTCTAAACTGAATAAACAATTTTTATATGCATTCTTTAAGTACTTGTTCGCTAGCATGTGACATATTGCATAATTTAACAATTTGTTTTTCTCAGTCTTTATTTTTAGATATAATTTAAGAAATATATTTAATCTTATTGGGTAAGAGAAGTTCAGTCTTCGTGTACTTATGACATGAAAGATATTTACTATATAGAATTAAATCGCGTTTGTGAGAGGATTTTGTTAAGATAATAAGATTCAGACAACATAAACAATACAATTTATTTTAAAAATATCTGTTAACTCAGAATACTTCTTTTTGTAGTTAATTTTAATCATCACTATAAAATATAATAACAATAAGAATCGTGAAACTAGTTATTTAAAGTAAACATTTGCATTTGCAATATTAGTAAACACAAAAAGTTATGTATAATAAATAAAAAAACTATCGCACTTGCTTTCATAATAAATATAACTCTGAACAATTTTAAAATAAATGTTTTGCTCGACAAAAGTATTATAATGTTAATAACTTTTATATAATAGTTTTTATTTTTACAATTGCATATATATGGGAACATTCATAGACTTTTTCAAACTAAATAAATTATTTGTATAAAAATATTTTTTATTTTTGAAGATAAATTGTATTTTATCGCTCAATATTAAATTCATGTTTTCTAAAAAAATAACAATAAAAAAAAACAACATTCAAATTTGGCTTCTTAAAATATTATTTTCAAAATACGATCTATTTTTAAAATGATTTATTAATCAAATCGTTACAGATTTAATGTATGAAGTAACTTGGGATAAATCTGCTATAAAAGAAAACATTAAAATTTAATACTAAAGTATCAAGAATAATCATCAAGACGACAATAATGTAATTAGTGTAACTTAGACAAAGTGTAACTAGTGTTTTTTTTATAGATTAGTCATTTCTCTGACATGAAAGCCGTATATGTGTAGGAAATGAAACAACGATACAATTACATCAAAATTATGAAGCGACATTATGTTGTAGGCCGACGATGAAAATATGGCAGTGATAAATGTTCCTTTTTTTCTTCGACGAACGTCGTTAGCGTTACCGTACGATTTATCATTGGTAATTAGCTATGAAATTTTTGCAACGCGCGAGTGCTTAACATGATGTAAAGAGTATGAAGAATTACACACGTAACCCAGAACATGACATTGAAAAAATGGATAAGAGGAAAGATACGGCAAAGAAATTCTACCACATTAAGCTTGTAAGCAATCAGGTTGCAGTTAACGTCATAATATATCTGTCATATTTGTTAAAGGAAAATCAGAAATTCGCAAGTCAGCACAAGAAGTCATATTGACTTTTGAATTGATTTTAAACGTAAAATTTCGTGTTTTTTTTTACACATTTTGATTTAACCTTTTCTCTGTATACAGAGATGCAAACACACCCCAGGCTAATAAAATAAATTAAATTTTAAAATTGTTTTATATCTATCTTCTCAAAAATCAATACAATTTCACAAAGATTTACATAGCCAAAGTTTTCTCTCTATATTTTGCATTTTTCCGAACATGGGGTGTAATTACATACCTGTACACGGTTAACGTTAAAATATTTGTACATAGAGAAAAGGTTAAACATTCTGATTTGATTCCGTTTATCTTTATGTCTAGCGTTTCAAATAAATACATGTATCTATATGTATATTAAAAATCGCTATATTAATTTTGTGATATCATATTTCTAAAATATTTAAATAAATGTTGCAGAAACATTTTTCCAAATTTTTCATGATAAAAAGCCCTTATATCAATCAACCTGCTCTAAAGATATTAATTATTTTATCTAAGGAAAAAAAGCATAAAAAATATATTTCGATATCTTATTAAAAACGTTATTTAAGTATTTAAATAGACGTTTAAAGAATACGTTTAATAAAATTATTCAATAGTCATGGTCTATATACATAAGTTAATTTGTAACATTTTATGCATGTATGCCAGGTAAATCGATATGTATAACGCGGACATATATTGCATCGATCGAGATTAATAAGCATATTAAAAGTGTACGGTAGACAGATGCGTGTAGTTTAACAAAATATGAGAAATACGATAGGTATATATGATTCATGTCAATGAGAAGTTAATGAGAAATATAATACATGAGATTAATACAAAGACATATATGTATACATATGTATATCCGAATTGACATATTGTTACAATAAATAAACATCGTTACGAAGATATGATAAAATTGATGATCGCGATAACAGGGATTCGTAAAGGTCGCGGAACCGTAAAATTGAATTAAAATCGATGACAACGATTCGCTTCGCCAGATTCCCAATAATGTTACTGTTAATACGTTGTGCATTATTTTCGTCTGTCTGATGAAATGATTCAATTTCGTCATGTTCCTCGGCGCGTGAGTCGATCGTAGGAGACAAGCATGCAACCGCACGTGCACAACGGTCGTTTGCGTGACAATTAGAAGGAGACAAATGCAAAGAGTCAATACCGGAGGAGCACACGAGTGCGTGTAATTCATTTTGCCGTCGTCGTCATCGTCGAAAAGCACGCATCGCGACACACAGGCAGATCCGCCGCTGCGGAGAAGTTAAAAGGTCGTTAGTTGAATTCGCGGCAGCGAACTCAAAACGTTGCCATAATTTACCCGGTCGTATCCCACTCGACCCCGTCGTGAGATCGTATCACCTCGCAGGTGTCTAGCCTGCATTCTCGCGAAGGGACATGCACATGCAAGCACGGAAACGCTGTTTAACAATTCCATTCTTGCCGCGAGAAAACGTTTCGCTTAACCCCCCGTCGGTTCTCTGTGAGGCCAACTCCCACGTGAGTTTATGGAGGAGAGTAAGTCTTCAATTCTCGCGCTCGCATACCGCGCTGTTTATACCTGTATACCTAGCTAATTTTTGTCCCACAATATCCCTATAAAGGAAGAAATTTCTTTAGAGACATTTCTCAGTAGAAATGGATTTTTCTATATTCAAATCTAAGTATGATTAAAAGGTATATTGAATACAAATTAATTAATCAGTTTCGAATAATAGTTATAAATAAAAAATAACAATTTTTATATTTCTAATATTATTTATGCCGATCTAAAAACGCGAATGAAAAAAATCTGTTAAAATTAAAAGTTGACGTTAAAAATTAATTTTACAATGAGCTTGGTAACGTCATTATATTAAAGGAGCATAAAAGGAGCAGAATATTACATCGACCAATGGCTTATTTAAGTCATTAGAAATGTAAGCGCACTCGTATGATGCACCTACGCTTAGAGCGCGAAAGAAATTAATTTCGCGATGGCATCGAGCTAATTGTGAATTGTACTTTGAAGTCGCCTTCGATATATCACTAGGCTCCGAATGCATAAACGTATCGCTGCTTTCTATCCTAATGAGTTTCCCGGCCACTGTATATTTTACCGTTGCATTGTGCCTACATTCTTAGCACATACATTTACGAAACATTTGAAAAATGTATGAGAATTCGTATTAGAATGTTAGTATCTTTAATGGTTGACTTTATACTATTATTTACAAAACCGTACGCGGAAAGAACAATTTTGCTGAAGCGTTCAAATATTTCAGGAAGATCATTCGTAGCTAGATACAATTAGCTAGATATGGTACAAATAGAAACAACTGATTATTAGAATATTAAAATCTGCAGCATTGTTGTCCAGCACTCAATAAATTATTTTCGGATCTGTATCTAGTTAGTGTACATTTTTAGATACTTCATTAAAGCTGTTCTTTCCATATGGCTATGCTTAATTTGATGCATGAAATTCTGTATACGTAAAAGCTCTAAAACGTATAGGATTCAAGAAGTTCACATATTACTCTGCAATTTGAATAAAACTTCACTTAATAATAGCATTAAAATATGATAAGTCGCAAAAGTTAAGCAGCTTCAAAAATAATACCGCGCTCGCGCGCGCGCGAAAAGTACCTCACTCAACTTTAATGACGAGCTAGACGAGGATAAAATAATTAAAAGGCTTTATACGCCAAAACTTCTTGTTGAAATTTAAGATAAACTTTTATAGTCCCATAATAAAAATAATATTTCAGTATACATATTAATTTTTTTTTTAATATTTCACGAAATGTCACGTTACTTTCTGACAAGCGAAAACATCTCATAAAGCTTAAACTGGATTATTTTTTATGTCGGCAAGTTAAGAATATATTCTGTACGTATTTATAATATATTCAATCCTAATAGTGCATTCGTAGTCGTAAATGAAAAGGGTGGAAAACACGTTTTAATATTAAAAGTAGGAGAAACATAACTTGAAGCTTATCGTCGTCTTTAGAAAGTGCTTCAATCGTAAGCGAATAGCGTTGATGCACTTTGGTGCAGTGGACCGCGCGCACGTGTCATTATACATTCCTCTTTGCTCATGCCAAAGGTGGATGTACGAGAAATAGCGATGCGTGGAACGGAAAAAACAAAACTGAGAACCGCACACGTACTGAAGATAGGATGTGCAAAAGCGTATTTATATATATATATATATATATGTGCTGGCTGCGCGCATATTTATCTAACGTACGCGTTCGTATTTCGTTACTACGGAGATTTCGGAGCACGAGGCACGGAATTGCCAGTTTAATACCGATTCTGCGTGCAAATACACACTCGGGGATGTGTCGACGGTGGTTTGCTGTTTGCGAATTAGGTGCAATCAAATGCAAAATCACACTGGCAAATATTACACGATTTACCAATCACAGATTCCTACAATTAATTGCTCGACGCGATACGTTATTAGCAAAGATTGTTTCACTGTGTTGAGAAAATTTGCAGAAACCCTTGAAGATATCATAATTATACACATCTCGAGATTGAATTTTATCATATCTCCGTTACTTCGTAATAAAGACATTTTTGTTAAGATTATTCATTGATATCGCTGCTGTATTTAATGAATTATTATATTTCATACGCGATGCACAAAAATATAAGCAAACAGATAAAAAATTAATAAATATACGGTTTATACTCATACTTGTCTTTTAGATAAATATCTCTTTACTTATACTTTAATTGAACTTTTCTTGTAATAAAAAATATGTTGAACATAAAATATGTTGCAACATTGATATAACTTTTTAATTTTCAATATTAAAAGTTTATAATTAAGTTTCAAATTAAATTATTTGCTCAATTAAATGATTAGATCAAAAATTAATCAAAAAGTGAAGTTTTTGAAATCTCTTTGTAAGATATTTATTTAATTGAAGTAGTTATTAAGATATTGAATTTCTATATAAATAATCTTTTATTAGATAGTATAGTTTTAGTAATAAAAATGATTTTAGAAGTCTCATTAAAAAGACTCATTAAGAAGTCAATTACAGTTAATGTAGTAGAAACTATAGCGCGTATTAATCAAAGCAGTGGTAGTAAAAGAAAAAAGTTACAGCTGTGTGTGTAAGTCGTTTCCAGTGTGAATAAAATACAGCCCGTGCGTCAATCATGCGCCGTCAGCCATCATCCCAAAATAGGAAATGTACGATAATTGTTCCGCTCGTTCGAGTTATGTACTTAACAAATCAAATTGCTTCTTCGGTGAATTGACGTTCAGCCTTTAAGGAGCACTTATTTCAGCTATTAATTTAATCACTCCTTTATCGAATTACTCGTTGCGTATATCGGGAGTTACGATGAAGTATCACATTATACTTGTACAATTAATATAGACTATGAATAAAAGTGATATAATAACCGGTTAAATACACGTAATGTCGCTCGTTAAACATAATCGTGATAAATATGATCACGGAAAAGCCTGTAGAGTTATCAGATAATTTGTTTATATTATCATTTGTTTATATTATTTTTTTTTGCAAAAACACAATACAAAAGATATTTCTCATATCCTGACTTTAAATTTTAAATGATAGCACGCCGTAAACACATTCATCTAAAATAGCAACGACAGTATAGGCCAGATGAATAACATGACACTACATGAATAGTAAACATGATACGACTTAAAAAGATACTTTGAAAAAAGTATTGTTATTTGCAAGTAAGTATAGTTTTGCGAGTAATTTATACCGTTTTATTAATCAAAACAGTTCGCATATAATGAAATTTGAATAGCATGGTTATTGTGTGAAGACATACAAATAACAAATTTAATTTTACAGTAGAGCCAGAACATTTTTTTTGCTTTTCTGATTGTTTAAACTCTCAGTCCTTTTAATAATTTTGTTTCATCCATTAATCCTCTGTAATGTACAGTTACAAGAACAAAATATTATTAACACATAAATAATAATTTTCATGATAAGGAAATAAAATAGAAACTAATTCTCTCTCTCTCTCTCTCTCTCTCTCTCTCTTACATATTAATACAATTAATAAATCTTACATTTATTAGTATAATTAAAGTTTATATATATATAAAATATATACATATATACAAGGTGTAACTGAAATAACGCCCACTAATTATATAGTGCTATTCCTAATAAAAAACTGAGACGAGAAAAGTCCGGTACCATTTTTTTTGCAATTTTTGCAATATTTTTTTTTATTACCCAATGAGCAAAATGTCTAAAATTGACATATAAGACAGCTTTAAGATATCTTTGAGAGTTCTCTAAGAAAAATCTTCAAAATATTTCACAAAGAACACAGAAAGATATCTCAAAATTGTCTTATATATCGATTTTATCCGTTTATTTGGCAATATTTAGAAATTAATATCTCGTTAACCATTCCAAAAATTGTAAAATGGTACAGGACATTTCGACTTAGTTTTTTTTTTTATTAAGAATAGCACTATATATAGAGAATTTTTTCTTAGAATTTACCCCGAAAATATAATAGTCATGGGACAATATTGTATTTCGAAGAATTTTAATGTAAATCTCTCTCATTCATTAATAAAACCACAATAAAGTATAAAATAAGTTTGATTAATTTTATTGAAGTGCATGGTAAAAATTTTTTAAATGTCGTATTGTACCACAACTACCACATTTTCAGGGTAAATTTTAAAAGAAAATTCTCTCCATGTATGATTAGTGAACATTATTTCAATTACACTCTGTATATTTTTGTAAAATAGTATATTTTAAGTGAGGCAAATGATATTTTTAATCATTTAAATTAAGTTTTACCAAATAAATCAGGTTATAACACTTTCAAAGATATATAAATTTAATTAAATGTCGGACAATCTATCTAAAAACGTATTAAAAATAGATAGCAAATAGTCGAGAGCGTTCAAAGATGTTGGATAATACATATTCACGCAAATAGCACTCGAAAAACCGTGCTAATTTACAAAATGCATGAAATATATTCGGAACCAGACTGTCTGTTCTATTCGTGCGAGATAAAAAATTCCATGTCGGCGCGTCATGCATGAATTAGGACTGTAACAATTGTAAAAATTGTAAGTCACGATTTCTAGCACGCGCGGCTTTCACCGATACCTCTTTGCAAGAGGCATTCCGGCGTATGTAACTCACGTGACGACTAGATTAAGCGAGCGAGTGTTTATTACAGCCTTATCGAGGTGCATATCGAAGTGACGCGACTCGAGAACGCGGATTAAAAACCATCAAATCTCTCCTTTCAATCGGGTGTCGAGCGGGATTCGCAACTAATGCGGGACTAATTCGGGCGGTAAGAGGCGGGCAATTACGAACGGGTGAAGTCAAGTGGATTTACGGAGCCTTCGGTCGACGGCGTGATAATTCGACGTTAAGTCATTAGCCCCGCACGATTACAGCGCAGGGCGCGTTATAATGGCGCCGGCGTATTTCACTGGCACCTAATCCCGCTGGCGTACCACGTGCCGACGCGTGGCGGTGTCACGCCGTGTCCGGAAATCTCGCGATTACCTCCCTTTCTGCCGTTTGTCTCGGCATCGCGAGACGTACGAATAATCGCGCTTGGGGCGTGAATAAACGGAACGATCACCGGGGCAAGATCTACGAAGGTGTCCCGTCCGACGGGCTAAAGAACCCATTTCCCAGCCGACTGGCCGAGAAAGAGAGAGTAATTATTATCACGCGAAAGGATAAGGCGGAGTTTGCTGGACTAACTTCCGCTGTGATAATTTATACTTGCCACGATTCGCTATAGGACGATTGCAGCGGGTGGTTGGCGCGGCCAACAGAAAGGAAATGGAAAAGAAGAAGGACCGACGTGTACGCTAAAAAAAAAAACAAAACAGATAGTGAGATGGCACAACGCCGAACTTATGAGTTCCCATTTACATGAAATTTTGCGTTTATCGTTTACGACAAATACTAGCTGGTTAAGAGATGACCGTCCGAGATTTCAATCGATGTGAGGAAAACTTTAGAAATCGGGAGACTTTTCGTTCCATCAGTAATGTTGATTTGAAAGATCAATGCCAATAACAATGAAGAAAATTGAGCGAGAAGCCTCGACTGTTTGTGGTTCTGGGCTCATCGCAGAGAATTTTACGATCGGACAGCGTATCCCACAATCACGATCAACGGAATAACGTAAATTCGCTTTGCGATACCCTATTATGATCGTACCCGCGGGATCGGAGCAGAGCTCCTGGCGACGAAGCGACGCGACGCGACGCTACTCGAAGCGATGCGGTGGGATAGGTGACTCGATCGTGGCCAATCTCGTTCGCTTAAATTACGACCGGCTCGTAATCACCTACTGACTTTTATCATCCACGTAATAAACAAACCGCGATCGTAAAAGCCAACCGTAAAATTCTCTCGAAGGAAAGACCCTCGAAGGAAAAAAAGAGAGAGAGGAACAGAAAAGGAGAAAAAGAGCGCGCGGTTAAATACGCAGACCTCGTGCAGAAAAGTCGTAAAAACGATGCAATGAGTCACCCTTTTTTTCCCCCTCTCTTACGACGATCTCAATCATAAGAACTCTTCGATCGCGAACGATGGTCAACCGCGACGGTTTTTGTGTCTTAGTGAAGGGGGGTCGCAAATTACGATCGCAGCAGCAATCGGGGGCTAAGATGGAATTCATGGGGAGGGGAATGTATGTTGCATAATTGCATAAAGTGCGTAACGCTGTTCGGATCGTGCAGAGCGGTGCGGGAAAGTTGTGCGTCTGCCGGGGTTGCTCGGTGAATTATTTTACCTGATGACGGATCGTTCAGCGCGGATACCCATGTCGCGACGCAGAACACCGGGATCGCGAGAACGGGGAGCATGTTGCTACGTCGACGACGCGGCTACGTCAACTGAGGAGTAAAACGCCGGGCGCCGCGACGCTTACCGCCGCGACGCGGTTCCGCTTTGCCGCCAACCACGCGGGCGCCTGCGTGCTGCATCGTGCCGTGCGTCCGCGACTTACGCGGCTCGTCGTCCGGGCTACGACGAGACGCGAAGATATCTCTGTTTACCATCGAGCACGATTCAAAGCGAGAGCGCGACGAAGCGCAAACGCGATGCAATTGCGTTTTACGCATACACTTGTTCGGCGAAGGGGAGAATTGTACGTGCAGTCATATACGCGGGATCCATCGAAATGCAAGAAGCACGATCTCGTTATTACTTTCTTCAAGAACTTTGAAAGATATTGAGACTTTCTCAAATCGGAAACATCTACTTACCTTTTTCTAAGATATATATGCATGTTGAGAATATTTTTATTATCGTAACCTATAATAATTTTGAAAAGAATTTGCTCACGTATTTCAAAGCGATACAGTTGAGCCTCTTATTTTCAGAAGACGAACTAATTGAACTCATAAAATAAAAGATAGAAATATTTCGTATGATCATAAATATATTCTATATCAGTTGACTCTTACGAGACTGTTTCACGGAAAAAATTTAAACGGTCTTTTTAAATAAAATATCTATTTAAATACTTAATATCAATTCAAACTAAATATAGCTAGAGTTAAAATTTTACTTGTTCTTTTTATCGTTTTCCTTATAAATTAGGAATTAATAAATTATCTTTTCTTACAAAATAGAGTTTTTAACTATTAATAAATTAATTAAGACTGTTAATGCATTTGTGATTAATACCAAATTTATTTTTTCCTAATTTGTATAAAGACATACGCAAGAAACAAAACTTGTCTAATTGTAAATCTACTCTGATTAACGAGGACGCCTGTCGAAAAAGCCGAGAAAAGCGAGTTTGCAGGTAATTACTTTCGCAATAATTACATTGCCTTGTAATCATTCTAATGATCTTATTTCGTTCTGCATCTGCTTTTTATTTAGCACGGATGAATTTTAAAACATTTTGATATATTCATTCCACGACGGATTTCAATTATCGCTTTCAATACATTTATTAAATTTTAATTAATTAGGAACCTTCGGGTACATTTGTACATTTTCCACAGTTATGAAGTATTACTGTTCTTACCGAATGTACGTATATCCCCTACTTTTAATTATCAATATCGTTGACAGTTATTGGAAAACCGACAAATAAGCTATTTCTGTTAGCCTAGTGATAGCGACGACTTCTAACTTCAAACATTCGATAAACAGACTGTTTGAAATAAGTCTATCATTTAGGAGAGAATGAGAGAACTCTCTGTGAATACCTAAGGGAAAAGGTAACTAAGGCCGATGATAATTATTTATCAAATGGTAGAAGCCTTCATTCAAAGGGTATTTCAGTTATCTAACTTTAAATAATTAATATATATATTTCATTTTTATCACCAATATGAACGTTAATTTCAAACAAAAAAACATTTTTACTGTTCAGAATTATATATACCGTCGCCACGCGAGGCAATGCCGAATCGGTTTTATTTTTTGTTTCAAATTACAGTTTATATTAATAATACATATAGATGTTAATTATCGTAATTTAAAGTCAAATATTCTTTGCATAAAGACTCTTATAATTGATAAATAATCAGTTTTATTTAACTTTTCGCTTAGGTATTTGTAATTCCTCCATTCTTCTCTACATAAACTTATCAAAAACATGTAATGGTATTTACCTAAATAGCATGTGCGTTCTGTATTCACATGTTATGGTACAACACTAAGCGTATATCAGACTGTCACTGAATGTGAAAAATAAGAGGTTATCACTACTTTAATATACTGCAATAATATCGTTTGCGTGTGCATTGTTTGCAATTCCTCGGATCTCTCCTACGTGTAGTGTTATCTACGGTGAATTAAGAAATCGTTATAAAACTCTGACTGTACTATCAAAAAGACTACAAAGCAACGATTGATGAAGTACAAAGCAGTTTATCGACGCATTGTTACGGAAAACAATCATTTGTTTTCGCTGCTTCTCGTAACTTTCTATGCTTCGATGCATCAGCGAATTGTATTCACTTTATCACCCGTAGCGTGATACATACGCAATATTGCTTTTTTTTTCATGTCCATATAGTTTTTTGTCACCATTTTTGCCGGGTCGGTTCACGATGCACGCTCATGCAGCAAAAATCTCCTCGCGAAGTTCCCATGCGTTCGATCGTGGCAGAAAATTTTTGTTTTTGCATGATTGCATGTAGCTGCAAGTTCCGATACACGCGATGGTGTTTTATCTACGCGAGAAATGGATCAACAAGCGCTAAATAGTAAATAAACATCGAAAACGAGCAGGACACCTTGCGGCATGGAGAGCGTAGCCCTCCCTGCAATCCCTATCAACGATTTATCCCTCGAAGAATCGCGATGGAAGTGGCTCGCGTGATAATTCATGCTCGCCGCGGATACTATTTCGAGCACGCGTGCCACTTGATTCCCGTAGGTATACGGATCTGGCGGGAGCGCGCCGAGAAACTCTTTCTTCTGTTTCTCTCGAACGTGGCTTGAGAAAATATTTCATTCGTGAGTCTAACAAGATTGAAATTTTCAATTTGATGTTGCGCGAGTACTCGACGGGAATTTCATCCATAACGTAATTTGCGCGCAGTAATTTTCGCATGGAAAAAGTCGTTTTATGGACGCGCGTAGGACGAAAGAATAATTAATGTGCATACATAGAGATATATATATATATATATAATAAAGTATATATGTATGTATATACTTTGCTTGTAACGTCATCATTTAAAATATTTAGCTGTTTATATTAAGTATCTTCGATATCCGGGATATCGAAGATTTTTTTTAAATAAATATTTATAAGCTGTGTTACGAATAGCTATGTGTCGATTTTGTATCAAAAATGATCAGGAGCTAGTCAATTCTTCTGACAAAGACATGCGATGTAAGAACGTGCGATCGAGTCACTTTGCGTGTCAGTGATTTCATTGTAAAAGCAACTTTACCTTCATGATCTTGGCACCGCGTGCCACGACTCGTGAGACACGCCATACCATCATTAATGCTCCATAATGCATTATTTTATTCGCATGATCGCGTACACGCGTTGACTCGTCACTTCGGAACGAATAACCAGTATAATCTGAAGTTTACGAAAGTACTTTGTGAAAATATCCTTCCCCATTATTTACATTCCCCATTGTTGAGATCGTATTTGCTTTACTTTATAACGCGTCATGTCTGAAATATTACAATTTGACTATATTACAGTTTGATATCACGTTCCGCAAACTGTCATTAAATGAGAAATATCGCTACATTCCGAATGAGAGTGTTAAAAATCTACGTCATAAATCATCTAAATTGCAATAATTTAAATAATCTGCGGCCTAATTATATTTTCCCTGACAGCGGAATACATGTGTTCAATCATTTGAGTGTTATCGGAACGGTGAAGTTTGATCTTCCATTCGAGCCCCTATCCGTTCCTCTTTCCGATTATTCCGGAAAACCAGGTTGCAATGAGTGTGACCGAACTCATTCGGGCGCAATTGTCGCGTGCACCCTTGTACTAGGTACTCCATCGCGGCTACATGCCGGGCGAGCGGCAGATGGAAGCGGATATATTTGCGCCAATCGTCGAGGCAGCAACGATCGATGCGGAACGGCCGAGGATCGATTTCAATTTAGCGACCGTTTAACCGTGCACGCTCGTGGCTAACGAGCTTTCGAAAGTCGTAGATATCCGACAAGTTGGCCTACGGGGCCAGTCTCGCCGCGGCTCACAACCACCCGCCAGAAACTTACCGCAGTCAGGCGGCGTAAGTACCCGCGAGCATACATGTAACATGACACCGTTAACTCCCTTAACACCGTACTTGCACCGTACAGATATTACACAGGCTCATGGACACGCGCGCGGTTTCACCCGGCAGACGTTTATGTGGCGCCTGGGATCGTAGTGGTAGGCATTGTTAACGTCTGAAAAGGATAAGAACGGCGCGAGCGATGGAGGCCGGCTGACGGACTGTTTTACTGCTTTTCCAGCGCGCTGCAATGGAGGAGTCGATGGGGATGGCGTGTGGTTCCCATTGTGGAGATTAGAGAGACCGGCATATGCACCTGAGGAACGGATTTACGTTCGGCAGCTAAATTACACATTACGCCGCTTTCTTTCTGCGAATCGCTTTCGTGCAAGAGAAAGTTTCTTTTTTTCGTTAATATTTCTTGAAGGATCGATGTCACTGTAATAGAATGTAAGCACAGAAGCGGATCGAATATTGCGTCGCTTTCAATCGTTTGTATGAGAACTGTTTTAAAAATACATGAAAATATTGAATTCTGAATTGATTAATCGGACTGTCCGTTATAATGAAATAAGAGTACAGTTCGCACGATGAAAAGTGACAATGTGTGAAATTTTTATTGCTTCTGAACAAAATTATGATCTTCGTTTGTTATATATGGCATTAAATTACAGTTAATGAGTTAGTCTCGAATACATTTAATTAATTATTGTGGTTTTCTGGACCATAAAGACATCTAAAATATATTTGCAGAAGATTGTCAAAGACTTTCTTATAACACAGAGGTTTTGTAGTAACGTCTTTAATTAATTCCTTCCAGTTAAAGAAAATTTTCACAAACAGTCTACAAAGGATTGCAACAATGGGATCTCCGTTTCTCTCTCTTTCGAGACATTCTAATAAGCACGTTTTCATTATAATATTTGTACGACATAAAAGATTGGGTTCAATAAATAATGTACACCCCTGTTAGAAAACCATTTTATTTATTTACGTATATATAACATCTCTTTTCAGATAGTATAGAACAATTTAAAAATATCGTTGTACAGGCACGCGTTTTTGGACGCTGCAGTATGCGCGAGCAAAGCTGCAGTTTCGAGATTTTACAAATCAGATTTTACAATCACATCCCTGTTATAATCTTACCCTGCCCTAAGTTGAGCATAACAAATGCAATTACGATCGCACTAGAAGTAATGTGCAACGTCGAATTTTCGTAAACATTTATACAATTTCATTGGATTCTCGTCATTCATGACGCCGAGATAATCGTAACTGTTGTGCAATAAAATGAAACAAACGTTTCGCAGTGACAAAATAAAATACATTCGAGAAAATAAATTCTATCGATGTATATCTCGTGGTTATTTATAAAACTATAAAATATATTAGAAACGCAGAGCGGCATGACAAAATTTAATAAATTGAATATTTCTCTAAACTCCTCTTATTGCTCTAAAAAGAATTGTGAGATTATTTTCTATAGAAAAGATTCAACATGAAATAAAATATTGCTTACGGTAGATTGATTTGTTTGTCGTCGCGTACGGCCAATTGATAATACATTGTTATGCATTACGTATAGTAGAAAGAAACGTGTACAAATGTGTGGATTACATTTGCAGACAAATTTCGTTACCTTTTCGTTCTTTCTTTATTCTGCTTTCTCGGATTTTCGTTCCTATCGTTTTTGAGACTGTGCATCGAACTGAAATCTCTGTTGCAATTTGTTTACGAAAAGGAACAATAGTATGCGGAATATTAACGCACCACCGAGTAACGGCTAACCAGAAACACATAACATTCGTCACAAACGCGTACCGGTTTCGCTGAGTTTGGCAAGACCGTAGTATTGTCACTGCATGCGTTACAGAAAATGTGTCCGCAATTGCGACAATGGTGCTGTAACATAAATAATATCAAACATTTATTATTAATTCATATCAATTGTTAAATTTAACGTTATCGATAAAAAAAATTACTGTGTTATTGATATAAAGCTGATATCATAAAACACATAATATAGTTAGTTTGATTTGTTGTACGGAAACATAATATATTTATATTATAGTATAAAAATTAATATTTTGTCAATATTTGTTCGTTTATACAACATATTTACATATTAAATTTATAAATATAAAAATAGGAATATCAAATCATATTCATTTCATTTTATGTTCAAATAAATATAAATATATCCACATATTTTTTTCCCTATATTCACTTATATGTAAAAATAACGGCATTAGATCTCTTTTTCAAATTATTTGAGTAATAAAATTATGTAATAAATTGACATCAGTTATAATAATATGTAAGCGCATTATTAGTACAGCAAAATATAAATATTAATTTACGTTTGCTCTTATTTTAAAAAACGGCAAAATGGTTACTTTTGACAATGAGCTTTATATTCGTTCTAATAGTGAAGCTATATTTGTAACGTAAAATTTCATATTTCAAGAATCTAAAATAAATATTCTATGCATATAACATATTAATACTTCGTTAAGTTTACAATTTATATTGCAACTTTACTTGCGGAGCGGTAAATTGATAATACGACGAACTGACGTTTAACTTCAACTATTGAGTTCAACTAATTTCACTCCAGATGAAAATCGACAATAATTCATAAGATATCTCGACTGTCTCGGGGCAACGTAAATATAGTACGTTTTAAATCTCGTAGATATAGTTTAGGATTTCAACCGAAACGTCCAAACCAATCATAACTTCGCGGCGTATAATGGCGATGAGTTTGCCTGCCTCAGGTCTACACGCTGAAAAGTAAAAAGCTCTGTAGCGTAGTTCGCAGTTACGGATTACGTGTGCTCGTTACGTTCGAGTCAAAAAAAGTGCATGCTCGTACCTGAAGCTGGCACGCGGACAACGGCTGAAGCTTTTTGCACTCGGCACCAGGGATACTATTGTCCGCGCGTCAACTTCAGGTAAGAGAGCGCTTAATACTTTTTTGCGGTGTTTCTTGCACAGGTCATTTCCATGTGAGAGTCGTTAGATTGTTAAAGTATAGACAGACATGGAACAGGACTGACTGGCAAAGCTGTTGAAAGTGACAAACGAGAAACAGCGAAAATAAGGATAAATAGATGAAACAAATTCGTGTTAATCGCATCGATTATGCAGAATGTCTCAATCGCGTTTGACTTTTTATAGTCTCTCCAGAATTACAGATATGCTAAAAGATAAATAGAGATACTAAAAATATTATAAGTTAAGTAACATATGTGGAAGTCCGTATTCTGGGTCATATAACGGAATTTTTTTTTAACAGCGTATCTCTTATCCAAAGTTAGCGCAAGAAATTTAACGTCGTTTAATCATACGAGGAATTCGTATTTTTGCAAGTCGCGATGAAAAGAACGCACAATATTCACGCCTTTGATCTTAGCGTTTATTTCGCATCTCTCTACTCGCGCCCTTTCTCTATTATCCGGTAATCTTTATTTTCGGACCATTACCGCCGGTCTATTATAATAAGAATTCGTGGTATTCGCAGTATTCGCGTATTCCGAAAGCCAAAAGAGAAGCGTAACTGAGACGACGATTCTAAATTTTACATCTAAATTGAATCCCCTAAGTGAGACGGTCGGATCGTCGTTCTCTCTTGGCGCGAGGGTGGTGAGGGTGCGGGAGAGTGGTTGCCCGGTTATTACCGGGAGAAGTAAGAGCCCGAATAATATCGTCCCGATAACCGATTTCCTCGCGAAGTTAATTATTGAACCGTCATCATGACTTACGACCGAAACGTAGTAGATTGGTGCCCGTAACTCCATAACCGGCGTGCCTCAAGCACGTCTTATCTTAACCGTGATAGATACCTACTTACAGATACTTTCCAAGACGAATAAATCAGACAGAGATCAGATCCGAGAGATACTGTCGAGCAAATGATCGACCGTAGCGATCTATAAATTCCTCGCAAGATGACTCAACTCTTGGCGCGGACGCGAAGTCTTGGTAAACCGTGGAGACCATCTCGCGGCTTACCTCGCTCGCCTTTGTAGCGCGTAACATCGGGCAAACTCACTTTTATGCAATCGCATGAGCAAGGAAATGAGTTTTCGTCTCTAAAGTTAAGAGTTAAAAAGACGCAAATGCCGTTGCACGCTTATTTATCTTCGTGGATAAAACGGCGAACGGAAATTCTATTTTTCTTTTTTTTTTTGTAATCGTGGTCGCTTTCATCGGTCTCATAACCAATGTATTCATTGTGTTAATGTATTCCAAACAAACTTATCCAGTTAGCTTTATCAAAATTAAAGACACCACGTGATAGAGAATTAAGATGGTTACATCGTCGTAAAGTTCGCCTTAACTTGGAACAAAGTGTGAAGAGTTCTAAGAGATTTCAGAGAAATTAATTATGATTTTGAAATATGCATATTCATCGTCTGTAAGATACGTCCTTTAGCTTCGCTTCAAGTTTAAGCAACACATACGAACATTCCCAGTGCATCTTTTACGACGACATTCTACCACATCAACACGAGTATAGCAGCGAATGGTGTTCACTTTTCAGCATATGTACCACTTGATATTGCTCATAATGGGCGCATCCGGGGAGGAGGAGGTCCAAAATTCCCCGAAATTTATGATTAAAAGCTATAATGTTACTATAATATATTATATCATATATTATATATCAATGTATAACGCAAAGCAGCAGTTTCGCTAACACCTCGCCTTTTATTGATACAATAAATTATTATTAAAATTGACAAAACCTAATATTTTCTTCATTCAAAATCAGGAATGAAAAAGAGATATTTTATACTCTAAAAAAATAAAAAAAAATAATTTATTAACGAGAAAATTTATTAACGTAATAAAATCTATAATAAAAACTGTTTATGTGATAATAGAATTAATAATCCCCCTTTCCCCAAAAATAAATCTTACGCCTATGCTTATGGTGCTCCAATATCACAAGTATCATTGCTTTTTTACGTAATAATTCCATATCATGCTTTATAATAAGTTGTTGTTTTATCAAATATATGGCAAGTACCAATAAAAAAGAAAGAAAGTTGCTTTGCACTTGTAAAAAGACGTACAATAATTTCTCGATGAAAATATTGTTTATCCTTACACATTAATATATAATTTCACGATACGTAGAAATTCAAATAAATATCTACATACATTTTACACACATTAAGCTATTGCCTCAACCATATCCGTTAGAAAATATTTACATGTTGTTACAAGATGAAACTTGGCTGTCGCAATTTACAATTACTGGAAGCAAATTAAAGCGTCCAGCGACGCGTAAAATACACAGGAAAAGTTTTGCACATACCGTCTCGTTAACATCTCGCCGCGGAATCCAAATTCCGCACAATTCGCGGGAACTGTGTCAAGTGCGCATACAAAAGCAATCGTCGATGTACCACGTGCGCTGGACAATACCGTGCGGCATCGTGCATTTAAAAAACCAGCAGGGGTGAGTTTACAATATGTCTTAACGTGGTCAACCGCACCATTGCACCGGAATTATTGTTTTACTCGCTTTTGCCCGCGTGAAAGCTTGCGGCCATCCCGTATTTTTTCCGCCCGCAACAAGCCTGTATCTTTCGAAGGTCTCGCGCCTTTTCCCGCACGGCTTCTCTGTTGCGCACCTACCAACGGAACGGCTTGCCCACTGGCACGATTTCCACCCACACAGCTGGTCGTGCCATGGGTGGCCTATTCTATATTAAACAGTATGGTAATACACCTACCGGGCGAAAAATGAGTAACAAGGATACCCGAGCACTGCCTTGTTATTATGCAATAACTTACCACCCTTTCCTACGCCCTCCTTTCAACCCTCCCCGTAACCCATTCCTCTCTCGCGCGAGAACAACGTATATTCCTTGCTGGCTACGTAAAGCAAAGAAGAGAATACGGTCTAATGTATTTTATGGGGCAAGCAACATCTCTATCATATTGTCGACTGAATATGCATGCGGGCCATGCATGCACAACGCGTAATCATGAATGTATGTCGGATGATGATGCAAATAATGTAATTCGACATTCTGTAAAAAAGCGAGGAACGCTGTTCTGCAAACATAGTCACAGGCTTAAGGCTAAAGGCAGGGCTTTTTGCTGGTACTCTCACAATAGTTAGTGTTTTAAGTGTCGTGCATTGAAAAAAGAGTCTGATAATAGTTATCGAAGGTTGAGTGAAATAATTCAGTCAAATGCTCGGTTAACATTGTCGCTAAAAGTAATTTTACTTTCCTAAATATTTAGTAAGTATTACCAAACAGTTGATTATTATGTTTAATACTTTTGATTAAAATTATTTCACTCAACATTTGGTAACTATTACTAGAGTCTATGTTTTCAGTGTGGGTATTTTAATTTGCTCCTAGTAATTGCAATTTGCAATTACTAGGAGCAAATTACAGTCAAAGGGGTCCGCACTTCTTATAAAGAGTCAAATTGAATAAATTCTTGATATGTGGTTGTTTTTATGATGTTGATTTCAAAGGACATGATCTCAGAAAGGTTCAACCGTTATGATTACTACTTAATGATCTGGATATAATAATGTATAGGGATCATTAAAAAACTATTAGTGGCTGTCTTTTAGATTAGGTTCTTTTAGGTTTTGCTTTGCTAAAAAGATCCGAAAGAAGATTGGAAAGTTATTACAGAAAAGATCTAAAAAAATACAAAAGAGAAATTAGTAATCTTATGTAGAAAAAACACAATCAATTTTAATAAAATACACAACTTTGAGCTATTTAGGGCTAACCGTAAAAGTTTTTCTGAGGTCATGTTCATTGAAATTTTGGATCAACATTATAAAAGCAATCACATATTAAAAATTTAGCCAAAAGCCGGTTTCTTCATAAGAAGTGTATGGGATTGCTTTATTTTGAAACATGTAGACGCGCAAGGTTAATTGTTACGACAATCATTGATGACCAAACGAGATGCCCTATGATGCACGCGATTCCTTCAGAAGATCTTCGCGAGCGAGTTATCCCGCAGCGATTAGCGTTGACAGCCAACACCAAAGAAACTATTATTTATCGCAGACGTCCGCGTAATTTCGATAAACTCTCGACCGCGCGTAAATCCTGCTACAGAATTTATCCATATGACGAATGCACGAATACACTTGCTCGTTGTTAGTGCGCCGCGTGCTTCTCTTATCGATGCACGCAACTGCAACGAACGAAACGATCAAGATCTCCGCGCGAATACTTTAAGCGCCCATGTCGTGCCGGCACGTGTGATTTGCACTCGAAAAATGGAAGTTAACCGGCGTAAGGAGTTCTCTGAGCTTCGTTGCGCGACCCGGGGAATCGCTCGCTTTTACCGTGTAACGCGACACGTCTCTCACTCCTTTAATGAGCGAATTAAAAAGCGTTACGGACGCGTGGTCGACGTATTCGCGCGGCAGGTGCTTAACAATTGCCGCTCGAGAACTTGTTTAAGCCGGTAATCCCTCAGTCGGCTCTTATCTATCCACAAATTCCGGCCCTCATTACGGCCTATCGCGATTTAATAAAGGGGGAAGTTAGGTAAACGAAAGCCTTTAAGTGTAATTGCCGGCTCGGGCAACGCGATAGCCCGCTATCTCTAATAATACGACTGTCGTGCATCAAAGTTGTTGCGCACGAGAAGCGATTTCGATCTCGAGGGATCCTGACGACCTGACGAGCGCCTAGCCCTATGCGCCATCAGATCGTCGAGGGTAAGTGTATCTCGTGGTAATGTCAAGACTATCCTACCACGACTTGAACGATCCTGGTCATTTAACGCGGGCTTACTTTGCCTTGTCTCCTTCGTTGAGTCCGACGGTTGGAATCCGCATCAGAGTAAGCAGTAATTTCTCGAACGGCGGGGATAATTGAACAATTACGTACGGTGCGCCCCGCTTTCAGCCGAGCTCTTCGCGCGCGCGAATCGTCTCTGCGAATAGATCGAATAAGCGAAAGAGGAAGGCAAGGAGAGAGAGGCGAAGATGATTTCAACGAAGAAGCCGGAGAAATCGAGAGTTGGGGCGGAAAGTTAGAGGGAGACAGAGAGAGAAAAGGAAAAAAGAGAGAAAGAGTGAGAGAGAGGGAGAGAGTTACGAAGGCGTGAGAGCAATTAAAAAGTTTGATTACCTTGCGACGAGTCATGTTGAACTCACGACTGCATCCCTTGCATTGGGTGACCATCCGATCATTTGCCCAGGTTACCAAACCCTCTTGCAATGCCGACTGCTGCTGCTGCTGAGCGTTGTCAGCGGCCTCGCGCAATTCGACGGCCGCTAATTTGGCAGTGCTCAATTGTCCCCCAAGTTCCTCCAGAGTTCGTTCCTGTTCACCGCACACCTCCTTTAGAGCGTAATACTCTTCCTGCAGCGTCAAGTATCTCTGGAACAATCATAATTGTGATTATCTAGCAAGTATATATTCATTGTCGCGAAGTATAAATCGGTTCGCTGCTAAAATGGGACTTGAATGTGGATGTAAAAATATGAAAAAAAATTATTTTACTAAAATTCATAAAAATTTAGCTAGATACAGATTTGAAAATAATTTTATTGCACTAGCAAATAATTATATAGAATGCATGAACATGATGACAATGCTGCAAAAAGTTTCCATAATATCTATTTAAATCGATATTCAAAATATGCATGCAAAATTTAAATAAGTTTTATTCTTCTTTAATATGTTTTTATGTTCGGTCAAAGGGGTCTTATGCCTATAATAATATTTTCGTGTAAATTTTACAATCTCCAACTCAAGCAAACTGCGCGCAGATTATTTGTCGGTCCTTTTAAATTATCTTTTCAAATTCATTTTAATTATTCTTGTATGTTATAAAGAAATAAGGAATATGTTCTTGTATGTTTGATATATATCCGGGAAAATCTTACTTTATTCTACAACAGCTTAGCACACTGTTTGACTTGTAATTTTGTATTCAACGTCATTGAGAATATCTATTAATTTTATGTTTCATATATTAACCACGCGATCATTACAATTAAATATACACCCAGTGAATGTCATTATCTCACGTTCGAATTATAAAGACAAGAGTGAAAATTAACTTGTTTTTATCACAGAACTGTCAAATAACCCGTGATACTTTAGGAATCTACAGAAATGAAAATTCAGTAGTTGAAATAAATTCCATTAATCTATTCCAGGATGGCAGCGCCGCGCCGTCGCACTTACTGTCGGTTCTATTATCGAAAGGCAGATAAATCTCCGTTCCAGTGTGCCGAATTGAATTAGGTACGGACTTATAAGGTTTCGGGGATGAGATTTAAATAGAAAGATCGGATCGCGCCGTTCCGTGAGGCTCACCGTTGTCTGAACTTACGAGTCGGCGCGACGATAACGGCGATATCGTGAGATTTATTCGCCACAGGTACGCTTAAAAGGCAATACAGATCGCACGTGGATACGTACCTCGGACACCCGTTTCAGCTGATCGATCTCCTGGTGTAATTGAGAGATCTTCTCCGTGTTACAGATCGATGTTTCCTGCAAGGAGGTTCTCCACTCGCGCTCAAGTTGCAATTCCCTCTCGACCCCATTCGTCCGCGCTTCCCGCTCGGCAACCACGGCACCCAGAATCTTCACCTTCTCCTCTGCCCCCGATCTGACACCATCCATCTCCTTGCACCTGATTAAGTCAAATCGGTGGTACTTAAACGTCGAAGACATAAAACTCGTGTCTACACTGTTCGAAACTATTTTATTCAATTGGTTCAACAATCTTTAACTCGTATCTCGCTCCAGGATTAACTCGAGATTTTTAAATGGGTGTAATGACGTGTGATGGTTATATCTAGATGAAGACCCTGTTCGCTTATTAAAAAGCATCGAATGATATGAATAGTCTCACATATCATATTTATTGCCAAAGAAATGATTTAAATTGTGATTCGTTATTTATTCGTTTTGCCTACTTATTAGTAAAGAAAATAAGATAATAATTGTATCCATATTATGATTTGTTGAATTAAACTTAAATACAAAAAATACGTATTTATTATTTAATTAAGAATTATATTAGGCATATCGTGTAAATATATTATAAGTAAATAAAAGTGTATTCTCAAAACGCGTATTTAAGGAACTGTTTTACGATTGTATTACAAAAAAAATAGGAAAAGATTAATGCAGACTCACATAAAATGGTAAAATTATTTCCTATTTTATTTCGAGAAATAGAACGAAAGACATAAAAGTATCAAATATCAATAAATCTATAAATGTAATCAAATATCAGAACAAGATTACAAAAGTGTTAATTCAGAAAATTTCCATTTTATTAATATTACATTTTAATTGTTACAATTACGCTTAATTGTAACATAAGTGTGTGTGTGTATTCATACGTATGTATTGCATTAACCACGTATTTACCAACGTAAAAATGTATATTATACCTTTATATTCTTAATATACAAATAAGTTGATTAAAACAATAAGGCTGTTGCATTTATATAATTTACTTGATAATATTGTAATGCATACAATTGCTAAATACATATAACTTACCTCATGTTATCATATGAATAATAATTATACAACAATAGAAAAAAGGAGAAAACTTTATTCAGCAATGTAAAAAATCACAAAAATTTTATTCAATCGTGGCACTTTATTACAATTTAATTGGCGATGACTCTGGGATAAACAAACTCACACTCTCTTCTGTCATAAATTTATTTTCGAAGTGTTGGTACAAGCACACGTAGTGTCAGAGTGCGTTATAATTTCCACTGCGCGAGGCTTATATAAATACGTAAGTATATCAATAATATGGATATGGCACGTTTAATTATTCACCATCGAGCATTTTACTTCCAATAAGAAAGTAACGCTATCATCTTGGAAAAATGTCTTGCATGTGTAAGTGTATCGATTACAGATGTCATAATATAATAACTTATTTAAGGTAAAGCTAATTTCATATGTGAATGTTGAATAAAGAAGGAATGATTCGGTGATAAGAACGATCGTGAATCAGTTCCTTAAAGACGATTATCATAAGTAAGAGTAAGCGTTTTATTTTAAATTACAAAGAAATATACAGAAATTTATATCTTTCCAAGAAATAATGTCAGATGAAAATTCTTCGACAATGAGAAGTTAATTTTTATTCATCTGAAAATCATAAGCATGGAGAGATAATAAATGAAATCGATGAAATGTTCGTTAATATTACTTTTCCCATTTGACAGCATTAATGAAGTTTATTATTATAATTATTTGATAATATATATAAATTTATTGATTATTGCAAAAGATTTTAAAATATGTCTTGTCAATATTAACAACTACGTATTGATATAGCTATTTGTAGAGTAGCCATTTAATGAAGTTTGCTAATATCCCCGTGACGATAAGATTTCGTTTAATCCTAGAGCTTTGCGAGTCTTTAATCTATTCTACCTAAATTCGATCGCGTCCGCGACATCTAAGTAAAAAATAAATTATCTGCAGCTACAGCTGTCCATTTATTTGCGTGCGTGCTTCATTTAAATATTGGTATGACCATTCGCATACCAAAATTCTGTATAACGACAGCTGATAGATTATGAAAATCTTTTCATAACGACTACATTTGTACGTAAATAATGCCTGCTAAAATAGTTTAGTAATATAAAGACATTTTCAATACTTCTTTAAGAAATATTAGCATTACACGAGAAGTTTAATGGAAAAAAATGGTCAAGTATTTACGCATCTCAAATGTAACATTTTGCTGAACAATATTGATTCAACTAAAATTTTAAAGCGTATAAGAAATACGAATATTAGCCCTTTTTTATTTTTACAATGATAAATGTAGACTTTTGTAATTAGAAAAAGCTACGCTTTTTTACCCGCTAAATTTTAAATCTATATAGACTGAAGATGGAACAACAAAATTCTTTAAATATATATATCAAAAAAGTTTTGTATAATTTAAATATTCGACATGTTAAAAAAAAATTGCTGATTACAATGATTATTAACAGAGAATAAAATATTTTGAAATAGAAAAATAACTTATTTACAATAAAGAATGTAGGGCCGTTTCCTAAAATATACATGCATTTTCACTGTTTTATAAATGAAACGAAAATAAACTTTTGCTGAATTTTTGATAACAAACACATAACATTTTTGCACGAAAAACGATGACATTAAAGCACCAATAGATATATATATAAAGCAGTATTGATCAAACTAACCCCGCCACCTCATTCATCACATAGAAATCCTACATTAGAAATCCATGATCCTGTGAAACGAGAAACTAGCTTATCAATATTCCTTTCAATTAATTAATCAGATAAGATGCTTAGTAAAAAATATGTTAACGCCTTAGTACAAAAACTCAAGATAATAAAGAGCAAAACATTTTTTTGATGCGTAGTTATTATATTAAAGTCTACGCGCTACTTTTAGTCCCGAGTATGCGCGTGATTAAATTGCACTTATAAGTTAATTAACACTAATGAAAGACAAATAAAACATACTTCTCATCCATTTTCTGGATGGTCTCACTCATCGACAGCGTTTTAGCTTCCAGCTTTGTAATCAGTTCTGTCTTATGCTTAAGTGAACCTTCGCACTCCTGAAATAAATATTTATTGAGTACAGGCGAAAGAGACACACAATTATGATATTGTCCAAATTTCTAAGTCAACCTGTAATAGCAATGATATATATTGAATTGAAAATAATTTCCGCAATAATTAGGCATATGATGATAAGAGTTTAATATAATGACGCATTTTCTCGAAACTTGTAATTTATCATATATAGAATGTGATATTTTCGCAAATATGATGTAACGAAATGTTTGGAATCTCCAGATTTAAGAAATCTATATGTAAATAAATTTGTCTTGTATTTATAATATCATCAATGATGGGAGACTATACATAACAAATTTATATATTTTAAAAATATTAGATTTTAAATTTACATTATAATTTTTAATAAGTTTCTTATTACAGTAACAAATAAAGAATTTATATCAAATTATGTTACGGAAAATTGTCTTTTCTCTCTTTACACATTAATATTGCAAATATATTGACAAATTTTTCAAAAACGCTCCATATATCACAATCAAAATTAATTAATTAGAAAATTATGATCGATTATTTCTTTAAATAATAATATGAGTGTATATATATATATGTATATATAGCAGCTGCCCAAAATTTGCAGGCCAATGAGTAGTTTTATTGCTCAGATAAAGAATCTTTAAAAATAAAGCTCTAGTATACAAGTACCTTGAATACATTCTAGTGTTTAAAATATCATGTACTTAAGTTGATTAAAATGAGAACTTCATTAACTTAACATACAAATTGGAAAACAGATTGACAAAAATTATCATAAAATTATAAGTTGGCTGAAAGCGTTTGGCAGCCATTGTATACTTTATAATGTAATATTGCAGAAATTTCTATAAGAATTATTGTCTTAAATGTAACAGCCTGTATCGGATTAAAGTGTCGGCAACTCGATTCAGTGCCTCAGAAAAGTCTGCTAAATCATTTCGTTACATCATAGTAAATATTGCATCATAGTAATTACTGCATTTGTTAACATAACGTCAATTAATCTTCGAAAGTGGCACTGAATAAGTATGTACGACAATATGCTATGCGCAAAACACAGGTGGAAATCTGGCAAAGTAATTTTGCACGACTCTGTAGGGTGTACGTATAAAAAATGTACGCCTCGCGTGCAACACTGAATAGCCGCGATATCCGAAGTGTCAAGATCCGTTGTGAAATTAATCGTTTAAGGGTAGGCTATCTCTATTCTTTCGCAGCTTGCTCGGTCGTTGAACTATTCATGGAAATCTCGGAGGTAGAGCGACTTTGTTTCAATTTGTCATTAGAGGCTGTCGCCGGCTGCTCGTCAAGAGAGCGTTGATGATCGACCATCGACCGGGAGGTCGCATTCTCCGTGGGTGGGCAACCACCCCTCGGGGAAATGGGGTTAGTCTTATTAAGAATAGATTTCGATACGCCACCCGGAGTGATGGGGCTCCGTATACCTTCGCCATCCTTCATCAAATGATTATACTTCTCGAGATTGTTAAGGATCTTGCCGATCTGATTAGTCTTCGCGTGAAGACGACTCACCATCTCGCCCTTCTGTGTCAGTTCATGCTCACACTCCTACAAGGGAAATACGTCCAGAAACGGAGAATTTACGTCGAATTTACGCCGAAATCTTCTCCGAAAAGAAAAGATACCGGCGAAATAAAAATTCCCACCATTGTCAGCTCATCCATAAAAAAAGCACCTAAATACGGCTAATGTAATAACAACCTATTTCGCATAAAGGATAATTTAGCTATTCTTTTAGGTTGCAATATTAATAAATAGGAAAAATATCAATAAAATGCGGAAAAATATAAAGCAGATTATTTTGTTTCCGCGCTACAACTAATGATCCTATTTAAGAGTAAATCCTATGATTAAAAATTTTAGAAACAGTAAATTAATATAAAGAAATCACGTTCCGCGATACAGTATACTTGTCTACATCAAATATCACATATATTTTGAACAAGAAATATTATTTATGAAAGCATATATAAACAATTTCATTATAAGTGATTAAATAAATGATTAAATATTTCCTAATTGAGACAAAACAAATTTACTAAAAGAAAATTATTATATAACATATTATAAACACGTTTTCTTTTTCTCTCCTTTCTTACATAAAGTTTAATAAAATAATTAATTGGATAAAGTACAAGTAGACTATATCACGGGATTAAAAAATTATACAAGAATAGAGTTGCAAATTACACCACCTGCAGCTTTTTGTACATTTCCAAGTTGATTAATTTGATATCCTCCAGCTGACGCCTTAAAGATATTATAGTATCCTGTTTCTCGTGTATATCCTTCTCTAACAACTTCATAGCTACTTCCATTTCGGATTTCATGCTAATCTGTATAAAAAAAGATAAAAATACTTATCACAATCGCTATTTTTCTTTACTTAACTTTATAAATCTATATCATATTGTAGGAAAGTATTAAGAATTGTAATATTCTATTTGTGTAAAGATACAGAAAGACGTATAAAATAATACGAGTTCTTATTAACCTGCAATTCTAGTTCTTTCTCTAGATCTTGTCGTGATTTTTTTTCAGATTCTATTCTGCATCTAAGTTCTTCAATTTCAGCAGTCGTTTCTGTTATTTTAAGAGGTATCTTTCCATTCTAAAATTAAATCGATCATTCTTAGTAACACGTCAATCTATACGTAACATTTGTACGTAAATTTTGACTACATCAATACCTCGTTTGCATCTTTAACTTCAATACCAAGTTCTTTTTTTAATTGTCTATTCTCTTCTTGAAGCGATAAAATATTATTCTTAGCAATAGCAAGATCTTCTTTCATAAGAGCATTTGTTGTCGTCAGAGATTCTACTTTGGTTTGGAGATTTGTTACCGTTGCGCTAAAAATGACAGAAGAAATGTCAAAAAATCGTATAATAATACTTGTATGTATGCGCAGTATTTTGTTTGAAATTTGCGAAATAAATATTTACTTTAAATGTCGGTTGAGTTCTTCGATATAATTCTTTTGATCAAGCACTGTGGTCATATTGTCGTTTTCGAGTTCATCATCTGGCGATTCGCCAGGTATATGATTACTATTGCGTAGATATAGTGAAAAGTCAATTACGCCCTGTTGGCAATCGAGGTCTTCTTCCTGTCGCAACAGTTACAATCGATCTTGAGTTAACGTCATTATCACTTTAATTAAATACAATCATGCATACTTTCACGTACGTGAAAGACGCGACAATAATCCAAACTGACCTTTACGCAGAAGTTGCAATCAATCACATTTAATCCCACTAACAAACCCATTACTACGATTGCCTCTTCGCTCATCATCAGAGCATCTGGTTCAAAATATTCGGACAAAATATCATCTTTGTGATCTATCAGAACTTTGAGATAATCTGCTAATTTCTTTTGCATCAATGCCATACGCAGCCAAGCGCGCGCCCTACCCATAGCCGTCCTAAAAATGGTAGCGATTTCAAAATATTATATCCCAGACTTGGTAATTACAAAAAAAATCGATAAAATGTCAAATTAATTTAAATTCTAAAATAATAAATATAATTATATTGCTAAAGAAGCAAAAATATAAAAATAATTTTAATAACAAGAAACTCTTTAAAAAATTCTAAAAAAAATTCTTTGAGAAAGTCTAAACGCTCCATCATTGATTAATATAAACTGTACTGATAACGTTTTAACAAAAAATCCTAACATAAAATATTACATGCACATTTCATTTTACCGCAAATAAAATACAAGATGTATCTTGTTAATTAATCATGTAATTAATCGGGCAAGTTCAAGCAGATAGATATGAATCGCATTCTCAGAATAAAAATATGCAGTACCTAACAGTAGGTAAATCACGAATGCTGGACGTAATATCTTGTGCTTCAGGACAATATTTCTCTACGAGCTGAAGAATATCCCACAGCTCCTTTTTGGGTCCGAGAAGACCCTGAAATCGGAGACCTGTTAGTATCAGGTTGTAAAAACTACTCCTTTGTCCGCACGACGGCATTAAATTTTACCTTCTTCGGCCGTAAACCATGCCTAAGCACATGTTCAAGGACGATGAAAAAATGTTGCAATGGCATATGATCAGAATCGAGCATACGACCATATTTCAAAGATGTTTCGATCAGCTCCTTGACGATTAGTTTTGAAATGTTCACGAGATTACTCCTCTCGATGATGACTGGATCTCGTGCTGCAAAAACAATACGTGTGTGTTCTAACTTGCAGTATGATCTCAATTAATTTCCCTCGTTAAAAATAACTTCAAATTTGACGGCAAGTATCTAATCCTGAATATATAAATATTCTTAATTAAAATCACACTGGAATTTAAACGACGTAAAAGTGATTGCATAGCACTTGTGCGTTAATTTTATTGATTTCATACTTTCTATAATAAATAAAATATAAATAAAGAAGTGTAAAACAGTAAGCGAAGATTTGCAACGGTTTGGCTATTAAAGAAATGCATTCCAACCAAAGCATCCACGGTAAAGCGTGACAAAGAGGAAGAAATATGTTTTCCATTATAAGCAAGAAAAGCGAAACTTATTTCCGTATGTCACAACACAATAAATTAAATCTCGCTGTGCGAAAAAAAAAACTGATTCAATATCCTTGAATGTATCCCGATAATTAAAACGGGCGAGTGCAGTAACATCCAGTACAGACACAAGCTGGAGACGTGCTGCAATGGCGGTGGACTTGGTGGCATTATATCGCGAAGCTCTCGCTGTTCGGGAAGCTGTTGCTGATGGTGATGATGATGATGATGATGATCATGATGATGATTAATACCACTGAGAGCAAGCGGTGGTGAAGGTGACCGCTGCATCGAATCTTGGAGTGAGAATTCGACATCCTGAAGCTCCTTTAAACAGAGCCACTCGCCATCTACCGACACTCGAAAATTGCACAGATATATTGTGTCCTGGGCACCAGCCATATCTTCCTCCAGCATGACCCCGCCGTGATGTACACCACCGTGATCGCCCGGCGGCCGCAATTTAAGACCAGTCAGGGATTCCTGCCGCATAGAAGACGATTCCTCTATCGCCGCTGTCTCAATCGATCTTGGAGATTTATGCGATATCTTTCAACGCTCGTTCACTATTACATAGACGATTGATTTGCCCAGATTTTTATTTCCTTCAGTAATAATTTTCGTAGATTGGAACAGCTCGTTTTGTTTGAGCTAAATCTTTTCTTCGTTATTAAAATAACGAATTGATCAGAATTAATAAGCGTCGATTTGTTCTTCCAATATCTTTTTTTAGTCCATACCCTATTGCTTCACAATATTAACTTGTTCAATGGTGTATAGTAGAGAATCTTCTTCTTCTGTTACATCGATCAGCTGATAGAAAAATGTGTCGCAATGGATGAGTCACCAGTAAATGATGATATATATTGCAGTCAGATTTTACGTAGTTGGCAACAACGTAAAAAATTGGTATATATTAATTGTATTGCTGTTTCTTATTATTTTTTCAGATATTACCCTTCGATTACTACTACTTGTCTCTTGGAGGCAAGTAGATGCTTGCTTTAATAAGCGGTGCTCCAGTTAAACTTGCAGGTACCGTAGAAACGGCAAATAGAATCTCAGCTTAGGTGAAGAAGAAATGGTGAACGCGCACTAATGCGACTACATCGTAGTACGATGATATGATTATTTGCTCACGAAACGGCGCGTGTTCAGGAATCAGCGCACTCGTAGAAACAACTTAGAAATCGTACGGAATGTCGAGCGAGGAAAATTTCACGTCGAAAATAGCGAGAGCACCGGCAAAATGTGGATATTGATTTTCCCGCTGACTTTGTCTCCATCTACGATAATCAATACGAGTGTCGCTGCGCATTGCTATGTGGTGCTGCCATCACTTTTCTGTATTGCTTTACCGGTATAACAGCACGCAACAATAAGAATAAAATTTGCAAAAAATCTCACAGATAAGAGTAGGATAGTAAAACGAGAATAAAAAGGCTAATTTCCATGTTTCAAGATTTTATTTAGATATTCCGGAAAGATCAATATTCCAATATACATAATTATAAATGATTAGTATTTTAAACTACCTTTTAACATTATTTCATTTGAACTATAATTTTCAACATGTATTCATTATGTCACATAAAACTAAAGCAGCTGTAAATACGGGTTTCTTATGTAGAAAATTTAACAATGTAAATAACTTAATTATAATTTCCATATCAATTAATTATAAAAAAGAAACAGCATTAAAAATATCAGACATTGTATTAAAATAACACTAATGTCAACGTGCGAAGTATATTACATTGTGTTTAGTCTTCTCTTTTCTTTTCACATAATTACTCACATGATAGATAACCATATCGAGAATACTGTAAGAGATCATTGCTCTCGACAATACACTATCACTTGATATATATAATTGAAGTCCGCATTCCATAAAAATAGATGAATTAAAGAAGCTGATAATAATGTACTGATACTAATGTACATAATAATGTACATAGCAATGTACTGATAAAAAAGTACAATTAATCTTACAGTAAAATTGATTACATTAATTCAGTAAATTTGATTAAATTTGTTATATGTATATAAAAATGCTTTCGTATAAAGAAAGATTTATAAATCTTGATACAATCTAATTGTAAGTTAAAATAAAAATTGAAAATCAACATTTAACTAAAATGAGTCTGATTATATATTTAAATAAATATTAATCTTTATTGCAAGTGTTATATAGTTTGAATAGTATATGAACATTTATGATTTTCACTCATATCAATTTGTATGTCCTCGTTAATATAAATTTTAATTTATATTAGAAAAAAATAAATAAAATATAGATTCCCGGGATTACTATTTTCACTCACATTCTTCAAATTCTTCAAATTAACATTTTATAAAATCAAAACACATACAAGACGAAAGTCAGAATCGAATTCGCCGATTGATTAAGTTGATCTCACACGGAGCTTCACGTCATACTTCAATCATTTTATTTTATATCATTTATACAATATATTTTTTATATTATTTGTAAATATTTGTTGTTATATCCCAACATAGCATAAATAGACACGAGATAGAATTTGCGTGTGTGTTACGTGTTTCGACAAATAAAAGCACAAATAATTTAAAATAGTTACAGAAGTTCTTAAAACGTATACGTGCCAGTCAGTATTTTATAAGTTTTTCATAGCGTTTATATCTTTTAACAAATAATAATTGTAAGAAATTAAAAAATAATCGAAAACTTTATGCTTGAAATCAGGACAAAAATCAATTTTTTTTTATTTAATTTTTTTATTTACTCCTTTTCTCTATCTTTAAAAACTTATATCGTTTTGTTAAATTAACATTGTTTGAAGCGCGTTATTTAAAGTCACGATTCAAATTCTTAAATCATATTATACAAAATTATAAAAATATTTACAACACAATAAAAACTAAGTCTCTAATACAAATTTGTAATTTAATATGATCACACAAAAGGAAAATTTTACAATACTATAATCCGTGCAATAAGAAAAGTGCAGTTGCGCTTGCAGCTTCATTGTCATATATATCTGACACAATTATGTAATTAATGTGAAACATGTGTTACCTATAGAGTTTATACAACGTCTCCAGCTGACAGAACGATCGTCAATAAAGAAACAACAATGATGGCGAGACACGTGGGCGCATAGTACGACAACGCGCGCTTAACACGCGGGCGCCAAGCTGAGCCCGCGAGCGCCGGACTTTTAAAAAACGCGCCGAATCATGGAACCATGCAACCATCGGGCTGTGTACTCACGTCTCGGCAACCACCAGGCATCGAGTTTTCTGGGTCTGGACACGACGAGATCGGGCCACTTGTCCTCCCGTATGGAATAACTTGACGGTGAACGTGAGACACTTTTTTCATTTTCGTCGGACGCGAGGCTACCGGTGAGCGATTTCTCGGACGGGGATATTGGCAAACCGTCGCCACTCTCTGCGGCCATGTTTACGTTCCCACTGCCGACTAACGGCGCATTCACCCACACAGAAACATTCACGTATGTATACGCGTGCGTAAATGTGCTCATGTGCTCGTATCTCTCTGTCATGGCGGCGAGTACGCCGAGTAGGCCACGCGTCATTCCTTTTGCCAACACGTGGTAAGAATTCCCGTCACGCACGCGTGCAGCACACGCACGCCTACATCAGACTCTGCCGGATAATCAACATGGAATTCGGAGTAACGTGACAGAATTGAAACAAATGTAGCGACAAATGAAGTCTGCCATTGAGCTTCTTGGACTCTTGCTGAATGCTCGAGAATATTAAGGGGATCCTAAAGCCGCCTGTATTACCGACTAAATCATATAATTTTTGTATAACAAATATTTTCTTCTCTCTCACAGATTCTCTCTCTCGAAAATCCTTTTCCAGGATTAAAGTATACGCATTAATATGTGTTTGTGAGGTGAAGTTTATGCCGAGACAACCAAAAATTTCGAAATTGATATATTTTTTATCATTTCTTAGTGTAACATGGCGTCTCAAGCTGTCAAGTCGTGACAACATTTGCTTCATACGAAAGTTTTGAAATCTGTACTGACGAAATAGTGATCTACGTAGTTTGCACGAACAAATAACATCGAGAATTAGTCTTTTCTAAGAATTAATCTTAGACGCTTTATCGCGGCGAATTTGTTATACGAAAATTGACACGAACGTGCGATTGAATGTATCATAGGTTGCGTGAGATATTGGTGTGGTAGTATATAAAGACATGTCAGTGCACTGAAAAAGTAGCGATATCTAATGACTTTGTCGGAGTTCGAGCTTCGCTTTAGGATGCCCTTAAGGTTTACAATTGAATCAAGAGATGATGATAAAAATTACGATATAATCGTAACTTTGTATTGACTTTTGACGAAGTAAAAATCTAATGCGCGAATGGAGATAAATATTTGATCAATTTCCGTTTTCTGAAAATAATAGATGTTTTATACGACTTTCACTGGCGTTACCTCTTAAAATGTACTTCTTTATACGTATATGCGGAAACGAATATATAAATTCTTGTTCTATTTCTTTCATATCTTTCAGTTATAAAGAATCTTTCTCACACACTCCGCTTATTTAATTTTAACTCTCCGTCTGTAATCTTGGTTATTTTTGATAAAAGTAAAATTTAGTTCACTCTCAAATTTCTCTGAAATAATAAAGATAGAAGTTTGGTTTTTTAATGCTAAGTTATACATTTTTTAACAAATTTCTATTTTTTCTCATTTTTGCTCAATTTTCAATTTTTATTAAATTAAGGTTTTAACATTTAAAAAACCTGGATTACAGATAGAGGGAGTAAAAATATGATTGTAAAAATATGGAAGATTAAGGAAGTATCTCGAAATCACGGCTCTTTTTGACAGAGAATATATTGACAAAATATATTTATATATGTAAGTTTATATAATTTCTCCTATAATAAAATTGAGATGTTTTAAATCGATAGTCGAATTCATTGTTGCCCCTTTTCCACGATGCGAATTGGTTGTCTCGATCGTATCGCGTGCGTAATTTCGTGTCGCGATTAAAACACAATTGGAAAAATTATTTATGTATTTTCTGACGTGATTAATAATTTTAAGAACACCTGTATTCTTAAGCAATATGTCTTTATGTATTCTTTCGGAAACAAATTTATTGTAATATATTAAAATGTAAATATTAATAAAAAGAATCTTTTAATTATTCAAAATATAATTAATAAATCACCCTCTAGAAACTAAACGTAAATAATTTTAACATGTATCAAATAATTGCGAGCTAAAATTTATTTTTTGAAACATTCAGGATAAACGCCTCCGTAAAACAGCAATAAAGTCTGCGCACACGCATCGCGTAGGTACATCTCTCCAATCCATCCTTGTTAGCTTGAGTAACCCTCAAGCCACAGTCGAAACAGGATCTATCGCACATCATTCAACTTCCCTCTCTTCACTGCAGGGAGTCTATTGTTTAAATGACACTGAGTACCATGGTTGTGATTCTAATGGCGCGAAACTTGTCTTCCGAACGTCGCGATTACAATGGAGCTAGATAATACGAAGGATTTTGGTTTATTAGTGTTGTAAGATTGCGAAAAAACGTTTTGCAAATCGAATATTTCCGTTATTTAATTTAATTAACAAACGGTTAAAGTAAAGTGAAATTCGTGTTCGTCAAGATGTACGGGATGTTACTGGAAAGTGTGCAATATTTCGTACAGGTTGGTAAAGCACAAACAAATCATAGAATTTATATTGTATATTTGACTAACTTAAGATATATACAGCTTATTTGGGACACATGTACTTGGATAACGATTGAGTTTGAATTAAAAGTTTATTTTTTCTTTGTTTTTCTTTACGTACTATACATAAGCAGTTTACTATATAATTTCTTAAAATTTGTTTTCCCTTGTATATTATGGCAAAAATTAAAAATTATCTTATTATTGAAAAAACTCTTTAATTTTTATTATACATTACTACACTACTATTTGAAAAAAATAAATGATTTAGTCATTTATGTTATAAATCGTTCATGTATTAATTGAAATATGTTGTTAATAATGAAATTTAAAGAAGTAAAGAAACATTATTTATAATGTTTTTTGATTTTTTCAATTTTGGTAAATAAAAATTTATGTATTATAAAATCGTAAGTAATATAATTTTACAATTTATAAGTATTGTAAATTAGCACACATTTTTTATTAATTTACTTCATTATTAAAATTGTTTTCTGTTTATTCTTTCTTCACAAAATAATTTAATAAGTAGCACATATTTTTTATTAATTTACTTAATTATTAAAATTGTTTTTTGATTATTCTTTCTTCACGAAATAATTTAACATTTCTTTAATATTTGTAATTAAATCATTTAACTATAAACTGCATTTATATATATAAAAATTTAAAAAAGATGATTTATTAAATTTGGCATGAGTTTGGAAATCTTATTTTAATGCTCTTTTTATATTTCAAAATTCTAGTTCTGTTTATTGTGAACAACATAGAGAACCGCTAAATAAATTTAATAAGATTATAGTGGCGCAGCTGCTCTTGGAAATATTCAATTTAAGAAGTTTGAGATTGTGAATGTTGTACTGATGAAGAACAAGTTTCTTTTGTTCTTTATAAAGCAATTTAAAAAAAAATATTAAAACTATTTCTCAGACAAATTCTTTTACTTAACTATTATATTACTTAATATTTGAATACTTAATATTTGATTACTTTTCTCCTTTTATTAATAACATTAAAGGCAATTTCTCCTTCACGTGTTTTACGTTAAATAAATGTGATCGAATTTTTTTATGCAAAGGATATTTATCTCCTAGCTGCGCAGATTTTAATGAATCCTATCATGTTTCTTGACATGTTCTCTTTTTCCACGATAGACATTTCATTTTCAGAGAAAAGATATATTATACTTATTTATATAATTAAAAAAAAATTACAATAAATTCATGTAACAGTTAAAAATTTCATAAATTAAAACTGATGTCAATTTAAGTTATTTTCTATCATACAATAAAAAATAAGATTAAATTTTTATAGGAAATTCAGTGCTTTTACTATATTTGTCAAGTACATAAATGCAGTTCTATATGTATATTATATATTCTTTTATTATATTAGTTTATTTATATTTCATTAAAATTGTTATAAATTTTTATTTAAAAAAATGGTGAAAAAATAAATATAAAGTATAAATTGTATTATAATTAAAATTTGTATCGACTTACTAATAAGTTCGACAAATCTATATTAATTGCACGTTCGTCAGCATTCATTTTAATGAACTGTATATATACTCACCGGATATTTAATTGCAGAGTTAAGGTCGAATACATTTATCTTTAAGCTATATTTGCAATTTTCGTTATGATGTCTTTTTGTAGAGACAAACAAACAGAATCAAAATTAAACTCATTCATCAATCTGTCTAATTCTTTACGAAGTTTAAAGCAAGATTTAATGATATTCGTAAAAACATTATTTTATGTTATTGTTAGTTACATACAATAATTAATATTATTACATTATCATAATAATTAATTAACTTAATATGTTTTATTTGTTTCTTGAAAATTATTCTGAAAATTTTGATCTACGTACTTATAATGTATGCCACGTACTTGCGAAGGAAACGCTTTATAGATATGTAATAAGCGAGGTACTTGAATATGAATGGATTTATCACTACTTCCTTTTAATCTCCGATGTTTTAATTGTACAAAGTTTTAAAAATAGAATCTCCTTTTTATCAACATGTAAGGCCGATTATATTAATTTGTTTTTGATAATATCTTCCTTGCTTTCCTCTTATACTTTCTTATACTTTCTTTTAATTACTTGTAATTATATAGGTTATCTCTTAATGATACTTCTATGTATTTTACATGATGTGCTTCTGTGTATTTTATTCATATAAAATATAACTTCAATTGCATTGATACATTTCTTTACTATTTTTATTCTTTTTTATTATTTTTAGTATTTTATATTTATAGTATATACACAATACATAAATAATGACAATATTATAAATTTTAATAATATGGTAAAAATAGTGATTATTAATTATAATGCATTATGTGTACTATATCATTAAGCATTAACAATTTTATTTATTTTTATGTATCTTTAGTAAATCCATTTTTTTAAATCAATTTATTCCTTTTTTAAATTTTTAAAAATATCTTTGTACAATTAAAAATGTTTAAAATATTAAATTATTTCTTAGTTGTTTATTAGATCCTTTCAATTTGTAAATTTGTGTATTCATTTACGATATGGCTCCTGAGAGCTTTCCTCATTGAAGATCACATATTCATTTTCGTGACCACCTCTCATTCTAATAAAAGAAAGATTAATTAACATAGGGGAACCGGGAAATTGGTTTGATTATCTAAATCGACTTATAATTGATCCATGAAATCTATTATCAGACGTAACAAAGATATTATTGCAAATACTTATCTTTACCAAATAATATTCTACGTTCCATTTATATGAGTTATTTGTTTTACATTTACATTGAATTTTAACTATTTTAATGAAGTCATAATTAAAGAGAGAGGAGAATTACAACTTATTATTTTAATATATTATAGCTTTTATTACAGCTTTTTTCATATGTTCGACCACTCTGTCCACTCTGTTCACTTCGGACATCTACGTTATATAAATTAGAAGATAAAATATTAAATTAAAATATTAAATACAAAATTAAAGTGTTAAATATAAAAATATGAAATATTTGACATAAATATTAAAAATATTTTTTACAGTTAGAATTTGGCGAAGAAGTATGGCTTCGAATTTTAGAAAAAGCTGATTGCAAACATATAGTTTTTAATACAAGACAAATATATCCAGATGTGCTAATGACTAATTTAGCAATGGCTCTTGCCGAGTATACTGGTGATTCTATGGATAACATTATGCAATTTTTTGGGAAGTGTTTTGTTAGATTTTTTAGCAATTTAGGGTAAGTTATGTGTATTTAAAAAATGTACACAAGTTTAACTTTAAAATATGTTGAGACAATTCTATATAATTTTTAAAATATAATTAACTGTATAGAAACTGCATAATCAATTTCACGCACACAAATAATAATTATAAAATACATTTCCAATTCTAATTTTATTTCCGTTTCTTTTTGTTTAGATCATCATATTATCTTTTCACTCTACACTTTCGGATTTAACAGGATTCTCGCCTCGAACCTATGAATTTGTTATTAATGATACTTATATCCTTGACCTTTTGGAGCTTACTTTATGACGTGATGAAAAAAGAGTTACATTTTATAATATATTGCGTTCTTTCATTTAGCAGTTGATACGGTCTCTTATTTCCTTTATAATTTATATTTATTATGTTTGTTATTATACGTAATGCTGTCTCTTTTAGAGCTTGGACTTTCAGTTTATTGTTAGACTTTTTACCATGTTCTATGACTTCTACGTAGATTTTTATTACTTTCAATACTGTTTCCAAAACTTCGAATGTTCTTTCCTTTTAATTATATGTAATTTACGATCATCGAAAGTTGAAGCGATAGAAACTACACATATAAGAATGCAAAATATTTCCTTTAAAAATTTCACAAACTTTAAGAAAAAGAAATGTGTGTAGAAGTTTATACACGTTAATATAATAAATTAATTTAATTAGAATTGCTTATATGTACATATTGTATATTTTGAAAAATATTATACTTATACTTACAAAAAAATTAATAAAATATTTGCACATAATACATAACTTATTTTTTTAGGTATGATTGTACTATAAAAGCAACTGGTCGTTATTTTTGTGATTTTTTGCAAAGTGTAGACAATATTCACATGCAAATGAGATTCACGTATCCAAAAATGAAGAGTCCATCTATGTATACAACGCATGTCGATCCACAAGGTGTTGTTTTAGTTTACAGAAGTACTCGGCAAGGTTTTACGCATTACCTTATGGGTAAGAATTTATTCTTTTGTCTTATATCATAAATATTGAATATAAAAAAATTATACTACTATATTGAATATTGAATATACAAAAATTATACTATATTATCAAAACATTCATACAAGTATATGTATGAAAAAAAGAAAGATACAAATATAAGTATCTAAAGTAAATTTTCAGTTCAATTATATTTTCTATTACATATAAAATATTCTTCTTTTTGTAGGACAATTATTTCAAATAGCGGAAGACTTGTATAATACAGAACTGGATATCAAAGTATTAGAAAGTTCAAATAGTATTCCAGGATCTCGAAGCGTAATGATTAAATTTCGTATTAATTTCGATAACCAACAATATGTGAGTTTTAAATTGAGATTATATCGTACCTTTTGTTTCGAAAAGACGAAAGAAGATTATTATAAAATATACATATATATACATATAATAAGTTATTATTAACATATACAGTGCTGTTTAAAAGTTTCAAAAAATAGCAAAATTTTTAGAATAAACAAACAAAAAATAGAAAAAACGTTTAATGCAAAATGTTTTCACATTCTGCATTTTTAAAGAATCTAGATAGAATCTAGATAGAATTAATTAACAATATGTATACCATTGCAGTACTACATTATGCTTTTAATTTTTTTGTTATTGCGTTTATTATTAGTTAAATCTTTATTAAACTACAATTATATGTATATTATTTATAATACATTTATAACATTCATTTTTTAACGTTTTATACAATTTACATTGGGAATTAGATTGCGAAGAACAATAGAATGAATACTCCATTAGGCCGTGAATTACCACCGATAAGTTGCACATTTTTCTTACGCCTTTTTCCATTTGGTGTCATCATGAACAAGGTCATGCGAATACTAGGGGTTGGTGATAAATTGCTTCAAGCTTGGGGCGGTACCACGTCCATTTTAAACATGCATGTTTCAGAAATATTCAAATTAAGAAGACCGAAAGGAGTTCCGTTTACATGGGGGAACGTAAGTAATACAAATTATATATACCTTGAAGGTTGTAATATTAGTTTTATAAATTAAGGTAATACTTCTAATTGTAATATAGATTATACACATACATATGCATGAACACAACATTCAGATACACATAAATGTTTCATTTTTAGATAATGTACTTGCATTCAGTGATATTCGAATTGGAACTAATTAGAGCAAATAATTATTTTATGATAAATTCAGATAATGTGCCAAGCACAAGTAGTGCTTTAGATAGACGTGGGAGTCAAGGTTCGAGAAGTATCTTGTTGAAGGGTCAAATGAGATATATCGAGGATATTAAAGCTATTATATTTCTCTGTAGTCCTTTGTAAGTTCTTAATGTTACCATAAATTACATTTTCCATAAGATAACTGATTTCTAATAGGTTATTTTATTGCAATAGGATCAACAGTTTAGACGAACTTCTTAACATGGGTCTGTATTTAAATGACCTAAATCCTCACGGTATGAGCAAAGAATTGGTGTTGGCAGGATGGCAGCATTGTGGAAGGTCGTTATTCTTAAATAATAGAAAAAACGATTTCATCTAAAATTGAATACATCACATAAAATTTTTCGGATATATAATTTAATATTATTCGTAGGTTGGAAATGATGTTTGAGAGAGCAGAGCAAAGATCAACGGAATTAGAAAACAGCTATGTGTTACTGGATCAATGGAAAAATAAGAGCGATGAGCTACTATATTCTATGATTCCACAAACGGTAGCAGACCGATTGCGAGCCGGAGCCAGTTCATTGAGCACTTGCGAGGTGTGCAAATATACTTCACAATCTTAATCAAGATCTTTTGGATAATAATTACTTAAATCTAATAATTACTTAAAAATGTTTTATTTACAGTCATTTGAATCAATAACGGTTCTTTTCTGCGAATTATGCGACTTTGATTATTCAACCATCGAAGGAGCGATGGACATCGTTTTATCAATGAACGCCGTTTTTTCCTGTTTCGATACATTGATGGATCAGTTTAATGTGTACAAAGTAAGATTAATCATTTTATTGGAAGTATCCTATGTATCATTTTGTTTGAGATAATGCAGTATTTAATAATATATGTATATATCCTGAAATAATACAATACGTGACCCGTTAAAAGTTATCTTGGCTAAAACCAAATATTTCTCTTGCTCAGTTAAATTTATCTTGACTTGATCGAAAACACTAATGTCTTGAGTTTAAAAAAAAAATAAAGAGTTAGGTAAACCGAGATTAAATTTAAGTTGGTAGAAACAGATATAAAATATCTTAATAACATAAAATTACATAACATGTGATCCGTTATCCTGACCATACGTCACTGAAACATTTCTATATATTATTAAGTCACGAAGATAGTTTATCTGAGCTACTGTATGATATCGTTGATCACATTATACATTGTATTTGCCACATCATGTTGTGACAGGTTGAGACTGTTGGTAGCGTGTATATGGCAGCTAGCGGTGCACCGGACAGACGGACTAGATATACGAATCCGCATAGGTAACAACCCTGCATACAGCCATCCAACTTCTTGGACGTAATATGTATTTTTGTAGCTCTTGGAGTATGGCTTCGTTTTCTCGATATTTCGAATAATTTTATCCTCGTAAGAACTAACTATTGTCTATCGTATGTAACTAATTATCGTATAGCGATAGATGACGAATACACGAAGAAATTAATTTAATTAATTGAGATAATAGTATTTATGAAACTTTTTAGGGATTCATTCTGGACCAGCAGTTGCCGGAGTGGTCGGCATCAAAGTGCCGAGATATTGTTTCTTTGGAGATACTGTTAACACGGCCTCCAGAATGCAGACTTCTAGTCTGGTAATGCAGTTATCTTAACTTTTCCTAACATAAGTGATATTAAACGCTAATAAATCTAAATATAATATACAGTCCATATTAAAACATTTCATTTGGTAGATAAAGATTTTAGGATCATAGATTGATAAAGATTTCACAATCAATCCAATCTCGCGCTGTACATCACGCGTGTGTTTTTAGTGATAAAACACTAACGTTTCGTGTCTCCTAATTTTTATTCCTATGTTAAATTAATTTTGTCATAAAAGATAATGACCAAAGAGGTTAATCTATAATTAAATTATTTTTTATAAACGAACACCGAATATTTAAATTGCACATGCAATAAGTAAATCTAAATTGATAATGTAATTTCAAGAAACCACAGTTCAAGAGGTATATCAATTATGTATAATTACGTAAATTACTTATATCATGACAGTTTGAATTAATTAAAAACAAATTTATTACCTTACAAATCTGTTGTATTCTTTCTTTTGAATTCTAATATTTTCACACTATTTAATTACATTGTATGGTGTAGCCGGGAAAGGTGCATATTTCTTCTAGCACTAAAGCTTTGTTACCGAAAGGACGTTATCGTACCGAATCACGTGGAGTTGTTAAGATAAAGGTTTGTATTATGAAAATGTATTAATTAATGACGTCATATATCACGTAATCTATACGGAGTTATATTTTATTTATTATATAAAGGGAAAAGGAAATATGGAGACGTATTGGTTGGAATCAACGGCAAATAATGAAATGAAGGAAAAAACATCAAATGATGAAGACGTAAAAATTAAAGGTCTTTTAGTCACTAGTATATAGAGTATACTTTAATAATAAAATAAATAAAATTCATACACGCTATAAAAATTGCTGTAATTGCTATAAAAATATATGTTTCATCTATTATAAAGGAACCAAGCTGTGTGTTGACAATTTCTTAATATATATATACATATGCATTAATCGTGTACAATAAACAAAATTACTTACTAGTTATACAAAAAATAATTGTCATTAAATAATTATTACATATACATTGTACTTAAATTAACTAAAAATTAATCTCTATTAATATATATCGATAACATATATCAATAACAAAATGCACAACGTGCATATATCTATTTTAAATTACATCTACTGTTTATTGCGTGATGTAAACAACATTACAAACATATACAATGTATGTATGTATATGAGTTTTCACCGAAATTCCAAGTCGTTTGATTGCGAAAAACAGAGAAAGTCTTGTTACTTTCTTTTTTTATACATTCTATATTGTGAATATTAACCAATGTGAAGAGCGTACGTGCCTTAACTTTTAATCATTGAAACAAAATGTTGTGTCTACAATTCATATACATGATAAAAATGTCATAAAGTGTATCGTATGTTATGTACATTTTGTTACATGAGTACATTTTGTTATACGTGTATAATAGAAATAAATAAATATGTATTAAATAATTATCGTGTCATGATGCAATTCTTAATCTCATTTAGATTAAGATTAAGAATTATTAATTGCGATACATGTTTCATTGTGCGCTTTATTGATTGCTTCTATAGCTTGCATATTTTCTATCGTTATGTAAATAATGAATTAATTAAAATAATGTATCAGTCTATATAAAAATTATATATCAACAATAACAGCCATCGTTTGTGTTGTTTGCAATCCATGTCAGATATCGATTTACTCTGGTATAAACCCCGGGATAATCATATTGCGCGCATCCTTCGCCCCAGGATACCACTCCTGTAAAGTTAGTCTTTTTAATTTCTTTTCTCTTGCGTGAGAGTGGTTTTCCAAGTTTTTTTAAAAGTGTCTTCTTATATTTCGTCTAACAATTTCATCAAGTTTCATGACGTTTCGTGTCGTCTGTATTAAATAATTAATATAAAGCTGAACTTACCAACTACATGGTGAACACCGTCCTCTTCTACATGCAACGGACCACCACTGTCTCCCTACATTTATTTGTTTCACTCATTATTTGTCATATATATTTTTATTGTAACAATTATTTACATAATTAAAATATTGTTTTTTTTATATTTCAAAACATATGCTATAATATTTAATTGTTTAAGATAAACAATTTAAAAATAATTGATGTCTTAATATTACTTCCTTATACGATACTATTCAAAATTAATATGACTTTGTGCTTACTTGACAGGAATCCTTGCCGCCCTCTTTGAAACCCGCACACATCATGTTATCTGTTATTTTGCGTGCTGGATATTTCGTAGTGCGACATTCTGCGTTTGTAAGAATAGGAACAAAAACTTCTTGTAAAGTATGCGATACTTGACCACCTTCCGTGATAGCACCCCATCCGGTTACTACACCTTTTTTGCCAGCGAAAGTTTTTACTAAAAGAGATAATTAATTCGTAATTTTTTTATGCGAACAAATTTAGATTATTTTTCTACTTCTTTAAAGTTGATTTTTTTTTTAAATCTAAAATACTTGATATCGATCATTCAACAAATAAATATTGCTTTTCAATAAAATCTTTATTATTATTTGTGTATAGGAATGCATAAACTTTATAAGAGATACCTTGTTCCGGAAGACAAGCAGGTCGCATCGAACCTTGGAACTTAATAGTACCCTTTAGCTTAAGAAGTCCAATATCATTGTTGTAATTAATGGTCGAGTAACTACTGTGCTTGATTGTTTTTTCTATTTGAAAATCCTGCGTTTTACTTTCACCGGTTGAATTCCAGTCATGTTCCAATATTCGGGCAATCAATTTGCTCGCATCGAATCTGTAAATAAAAATCTGATTATTTCAGCGATCGTTTTGCATATACACATATATTCAATGATTATAAAAAATTGACATGAACAGATGGATCACCTGTCAATACAATGAGCGGCCGTTAGTATATAACGTGAATTTATAACTGTACCCCCACAATAAAATTGTCCTCTGAACAACAATAAGACCATCCAAGGATATTGATTGACAAGCGTCTCGATGCCTCCAACAATACGATTGTGTTTGTTTGTTAAACCACAAGCTATAAATAATGAATTAGTATCTTATTATTTCAAATGTAATGCACATATACGTTATATATATATATATATATATATCAAGTTTCCTTTCTTTTTTTTCAATAATATCTTATTGAAATATACAGGGTGTTCCGAAATTCACGAACCTAAGTACCGTTTAAGAATCTAAGAAAGTTTTTAAAAAATTAAGTAAAAAAGTTATGTGTAAATTTTTATTTTAAGTAATAGTTTGTGAAATATAATAATAAAGATTCAAATATGGTCAATTACAGATTACGTTTAAACTCTAAAGTACACGTTCACTAATATTACTGCATGCATGATTCATGAATAAGTGAATGTTTAAACATAATCTGTAATTGATTGTATTTGGACGTTTATATAAAAAAAAATCTTATATCACAAAAATTACTGCTTGAAATAAAAATGTACATATAAAGAATATATACACACACACACGTGCGCAAGCTCGCATTTGTGTGTGTGTGTGTGTGTGTGTGTGTGTGTGTGTATATAAAATAATCAACAATAACTATAATCATTACTTATAGTGTAAGAATATCTAAAAACATAAATATTAATATAAGATTAAATTTAAATGAAATAAACATACTGCATTTTAAACACTTTTCTAATTGCTGCGGTTCTGTGTTTGTTGGTGGATATGATGTTACTGAACCAAACAGCCATTCCCAAAATCCTTTATCATTATCAACTCCACTTGTACTATTCGAGTTTTGCTCCTCCACACGTATAGTCAAATTTGATTGTAACTTTAATTTAAAATATATTTTTTTATATTACATGGATTATGATATTCGTATCACATAGAAATCGATAAAAGTTTTGCAGTTAATTATTAACTGCATCTATAAAATTTATAGTATAAAAAACATTTTAGTGCAAAATATATATACAAATTAACTGTAAAGAGTACTTAATATTAAATATTAAAAAAATTTTAAAAACAGCATTAATGAATTATTTACTTATTAAAAAAAAATTTTTTTAATAATAAATAAAATTAAAACATGTGACAAATCTGAAAGTTGTTTATTTCTGTATACGTATCACTTTTAATATATTCTTTTGCATATATATATTTTATTTTGCAAACAATAAAATTATTTCAAAAATAATTTATCTACATATAAGTAATCGTAAATGTGCAAAAACACTACACCGTAAACACATGAACAACACATCGATGATACCTCATTATCAATGCTGACTGTTATGACCACTACGACAAGAGTTAGTAACAATATAAATCGCAACAGCATTATTTTTAGCACTTAAAAATTTCGTACTACTGTACGTTATTTTCTACTGTGCACTGAAAGAAGTATCAAACCGATCTGATCCACCG
>NW_017257294.1:4391509-4419989 GCF_001594055.1 Mycetomoellerius zeteki
AAGCCGGTAACAGAAGTGAAAATTTAGGCTAGCGGTATGTAAATTCATCGCAAAAAAATGTAAGCATGTAAGAAATCTGTTAAACAAGTTCGTTAAAGATATTATATCTTTCAAATAATTCCTTTTCCTCTTTCTTCCGTGATTTCTCTTTTTAAAATAAAGAAAGGGCAAAAGTGAATGTCCTAGTTAAAAGTAATTTATTAGCTATAATTATATAGAAACATTTTTCACTATTTTTGCACATTCCACATTTTTTAAATCCTTTTTTGTAAATCGTAAATAATTATTGTTAATAAAATTATTAACACACACAGAGAAAAGATTAGTCAACGGAGCTAAAATATAGCTGTGGTAGTTAAAACGTGTTCGTATAATAGAGACAGCTAATGTTGTTGCTGCCAAAGCTCAATTTACTAATTACTAAAATTTAGGTGCTGCACTGAAAAATATTCTCTGTTAGAGTCTAATGGCAATCAGCAGCGTCCGAGAAACAATTGCGAATGGAATGTTCGGTTACGCGACTAAAATAGTGAGGAATAGCTGCCACTTACACTTAGCTACTCATGTTAAGTACGCTTTTAATTATAACTAATAAAGTTGGATGTCGGCAGCAAATGTATTTCATCTTCAATAGCCAACTTTTATCAATAAGAGCAAAGTTTGAACCAGTAACTGATATTTAGCTGATATTACTAAGTCCTTTTTTTGCGTGCAATGTTTATAAAAAGTATATTTTCTATAAAGATTCTTTAGATTTAAATATAAAACAAATGCAATATTTATTAAATATTTAAGATGTACATTCAAAGAGAACTTTGTTGTGTTCTTAAATTAATAAATACGTTTTTTGTAGATAAAATAAAATGTGGTGATTGTAATATATAGCAAAAAAGCTGATAGCAACATTGCTGCAACGTTTGTAATGCAGTAATGTTGGAATGGCCTTCTGGGAAATTACTAGAATCCGAACGAAATTTCGGTTTCGGTCAGTTTCGATAAAAAAAATCAGGGTTTCGGTTTGATTTCGGTTTCGATCGAAATTAAAAGAAAATTTCGATGAGTAAATCGAAACTGTACAAATTGCAACGCGCCAGTGAGCGTTCAAAAAACAACTGTTTGATTTTAATCATTAATCTATTTTATTAATCCAAAATTGCAAAAGATAAATTATACATGTATTTCAGTTCTTAAATAAAAACATAAAAATATTTCTTACGTACAAGAACAAATGTAAGTATACTATAAATAAAGAGGCATACATTATACATCTTACTTTCGAAGATGTAAATTTGAAAGTTTGAATAAATCCCATTGTAATTTGAGCATTCTGATTTATTTAAAAATACATTTCTACAAATCTTTATCATTATGACATAAGCGCGCGTGTCATATTGCATACAGTATTGCATTCATAATATTCCAAGTGATATGGAAAATGACAGATTCTTTGACAGGTTCCTATCTTTGTCTTTATCGGTACTTCTCCGTCTGATCTGACTTATCAACTTCAATTATTGCTGAACAAACGAGATAAGATGAGCGGCAGGGCAACAGATTGTACACCACCTGTAACCTGTAACAGTGGGTCAAGGTATATAGGGTAACGAGACCCTCATGCGGGCGAGACGCATTACTTTATTGTCTCGATGTATGTCTAACTTTATCAGAAGCCTTGCTTTATTTTCACGTATCTTCAGGGTCAGATTAAATCTACGATGTAATCTTTTCACGGGCAGAAATTTGTTATCTCAGAAAATATCAAAGGACAGTAACACGTAATTCTAGATAGAGTTTGATGTTGTAAAGATAACATAGCAAAAGAGCCATTAAAAAATATAATAAAGAAGGGAAATTCTTCATGATTATATTGAGGTAATCATTTAAATAATACAGACAGATACACACACACACACACACGCGCGCGAAAAAAATAGAGAAAGAAAGATATAGAATATTAATTGATACGTATTTAATTGCAATTTAAAAATTGCAGTTCGAGATATAAATGTAATATGTATGCATATAAGTATATATAACATCTTAAAAAAAAATTAAAAATTATTTTTAACATTTCTTTCCTTGTCTAATTATTTTAAAGATGTAGCCTAGCCTAGTTGCGTGGAACGCTTTATGCACATACAATAAGTAAATCAATAAGTTAATTTTAATTTTGTCCTCACAATCAAGTAAGAATTGAAGTTACTTTTGACTTAGCCACATACCTATGTGGCAAGTAAAACAAATGAAATGTAAAGATAAAAAGTTAAGCTTGATGTATATTTTTATTGTACAAGTATTGTATCTGATGCTAACAAAAGAAAAAATTAATATAATTCTCGTAAATTTAATGAGTCAAATGTGATTAAAGAGTTTAACAGCTTGTTTGACACTTTTATGGGTATTTTCAAAGAAACATAATGCTGATATTTTGGAAACTGTCTCAAATTCGGCTGCAATTTTTATGTTAACTGAAGATTACATGTAAGAAAATACGATGTTTTACCTGTCTTGATAAATATGTAAGTTTAAATAATAATGATGTGGAATCAATTCAGTTTTTTGTAGAGGGGGGGGGACATTGCGACACTTTTAATTGAAGGTCTTCTTGCATGTTTATATCTATCGCGTATTGCGTTTGTTGTACAAATCTCTTTTTTTCATTCCAGATAATTAAAAATCCTTGAAAAGTCGTAAACGTTTTATTAGCTCACAAAATCATCGTATTTTTATGATTGTAACCACAATTTTAATAGAGTCCGAGAAAATTGTAAAACTTCTTCCTTTCACGCTGCAAATTTGCAAATTCTAGGGCATTGAAATCGAACAAGGACAAACCATTATTACATTGACTTGATTGTAACCACAACAAAACATTCCTACCGTGATATGTTGAACAAATATTAGAAACTTTTAAGAAACATTCAATATAAAACGTTTATATTTTAATTATATATATTTAATAATTCGATGCCACGATATCATATCCTGCAGCTTTCTTTTTCCAATGTGTTTTTCCAATATTTTTTCTATTACCTTTTGTATTGCTTACAACTTTTTTATTAATAAAGATACAATACATTGGCTTGACTATGTTCTTTAATATCTGGCGTTTCGGTTGAAAAGAAATTTAGAACATGTTCATTTTTATGAAAGTTTTATAAGCAATCGAATTAAGCCCTTGGCACATACAAAAATGTAAGGGAGTAAGATGTAAATAAGTAATAAGAAAGTTGTAATGCATCGTCTACAATGGCAGTATCAGTAATGGATGAGGTTATAAGAGTAAGAAATTGACCAATCACAATTGAATGTAAGAAGGATAATCGACTGTGATTGGTCAATTTCTTATTCTTACAGCCTCATCCATTACTGATACTGCCATTGTAGACGACGCATGAAGTCAATTCATGAGCAGTAGGAGTGGTTGTAAGGCTGTAAGACACGTCGGGAGTAAACTGATTTTCCGGTATATAGGACATAGAGAGTAAGTCCGTAAGCAATGAGAGAGTAGAACGTAGGAAATAGATTTCAACCATTCACTTACTGACTTACTTTACGCCCTGTTATACTGGAAAATCAGCTTACTTCCGATGTGTCTTACAACCTTACCATCACTCTTACTGCTCATTGTAAAATGGGCTTAAGGCGTTGTCTACAATAAACTTGGTTTAAGAAGTAAGAGTAAGAAATTAACCAATCCGTCGAATATGAGAAGAATAATCGACTGTGATTGGTCAATTTCTTACTTTTACTTCTTAAACCAAGCTTACTATGTGTATTGTAGACGGGTCATAACAGTAAATTAAATTCGCTATTGACCTTACAGTCTCTACTGTGATTGGCTAATTCGCTTACTGCTTACGCCTTGCTGCCTTATATTTTTGTGTGCATGAGCTTTAGGTTGTGTATAGCTCATACTCAAGTATGTCGTTTCTATAGTGTGGCACGTAAGGTTTAATCAAAACAATTATTATATTACTGTTTACTCTTTTGTGATACAAAATCCATGCTGTAAAATTGTACGAATCTGAATTTTTTTAAATTATTTTTTTTATTACTATTTTTAAGCACACACAACTTGATTGCAAAGTTTATTATTGCACGTATCAGAAGATACTGGTCTCAGCCGTGTATAATCGCAATTAATAGCCTTCACATCGAGCATTTACACATAAAAAAAAAATCATATTGTAAATTGCACTTTCTTCTAGAAAAAAAAAAAAAACACTACCAATTTACTTGATGAATACGTATTTGAAGAAAGTGTCACATGGAACAATGACAAAAATAAAGATCTCGGCAGTATTTCGCACGCAACATAATAAAGTAACGAGCGAGATTCTTGCAATTATTTTGTTCGCGTAATTTATTAGCAACAACGATTTATCATTGTAATAATCTATCGCCTTCATTATAATTATCATCATCATCATTATCAACGACATTGTTATCGTCGTTGTCACTGACACTGTTGTCGTAGTAGTTATCATACCGCGACAATGAATCGGAACGGCCGTGGGGCGCGGTGGCATTCGCGTTCATCCGCTGACGAAATTGACATTGATCCAGTCTCGGTGGATCCCTGAAATGAAGGGTCGCTGTGAGAGGAGGTGGACCGGGTTGACATTGGACGTTCGTGGTGGCCGATGATTGATTGCGCCACAAACTGTCACGCTTATGCGTGCATGCGCAAACTCTTATTGTGCTTGTACCTGAGGCGGTACTTGTGCAGGTGAGACAACAGGCGCGTACACCGACCGACCGGGTGATTTAAAGGCTGTCACATGCAACATCTGCCAATGCAAACGCACCACTCAAGGTTGACGATCCCCACCGAGACACGTCGCTGGGCTTTTTCATTAGTTATAATTTACTATAAAACGGCAAAACAGCCGAGATACTTTTAGACTTTTCACGCTACCGGTGTAAACACGTGCGCGGGTCCGAATTTTCCGACAACAAATAAGTTTACGCGTATTGGCAAGGATTAGTTAAACCAGAAACCTCACGTGGACGGTACAACATGGACAGTTACGCAAGAACAAAATACCTTTCTGTGCTGTTTTTATGTCTGAGTTGTTGTTATGCATTGCCTCCTGTGGTAAGTTAAAGAATTATTATTTAAATGGACAACGTTTATGGGAAGACATTAATGTAATTATAGCAATGACAACATCTTGTTTTCATTTAGTTCAAATTTGCATTTAAATAAAACTTAAAAGAACAATAGAATTTTTAACTACATTCTTTTCATAAATATATTAAGTTTGTATTTCATATCCGTAAACTGTAAAATTTACTCGTTAAGAAAGAATACTCTGGTTTACTCATTAATAGACTATTAACCTTTATATAATTTATTTTCATTTTCTCTTTACATTTCTGCAAGAATACAAATAATCCGTAAATAATATTTTTCTTTTCGAAAATGTTATGCACAAAATATTATTGCAACAAATTATTGTCAGTATAATTTCATCACTTCATTACGATATTTGCGAAAAAACACATAGAATTAATAATTTTGAAATATCTGTTCATATATTCTTTCCTTTATAGACATTATCGAACAATGGACGGGATTTACCTACCTCAAATGCTCAAGTACACTATAATATCACAAATGCAGAAGTTGATCCCCCGACAATAGACGAAGTGTCTTACGTCGATTTTGAGCCTGCGTTTACATTTCCTTCCAAAAAGCCAAACGTTTGCAATGATTGCGGTAAATAAAAATATCTGAATTAATGTTTGATTATAATGTATTTAATTAGAAGTCTACGCAAGAAACACACAGAGAACATTATAAGGACATAAACATAAATACTCGTAAATCTTTTATTATATCCTTATATTATAACAACAATAGATGCAATCATGTATGTTCCAACTTCGATCGACAGAAAATTATATATAATAATCTGTCTCTGTTACATGCATAATATAATAAGCATGATTCAATTTTAATGTAAATTAATGGAATTAGTAAATATATAACGTGTATACGAAAAGCATCCATACATAGTAGTAACATAAAATTGTCATATAAAATAAAATTATAGCATTAAAACACATTTTTCTTTGCATAATTTTATACATGATGCTACAATTTACGTATTAGAGCAATAAAACAAATTTATTTTCATTTTTGTAATTTTGTTTTTACATAATGTAAAAGATATTAAAAGATTCGATTTAATGAGATTATTCTTCTTAGTGAAAACTTAATTAGTTTTGCACGTCATTGTAAATAATTAGCATGTGTCAAACGAAACTGTCCAATTGTATTAATTATTCAAGTTACACTCATGTATTAACGCATTACAGTTTGCGGGCTTGGGAGAAAAACGAGAATTGTTGGTGGCAATGTTACCAGCGTTTATGATTACCCCTGGCTTGTTAGTATGAGTAAAAAAGGCACATTTTACTGTGCTGGAAGTGTAATAACACGGAAACACGTACTTACTGCGGCTCACTGCTTGCAAGGGTATGTGTCAAGCAATTACAATCGTATATTTAATTTCGGAATTATGTTACAACATATCTACATAACTAAAATTATTTTCAGATTTAATATTAAAACCATAAAGCTTGTTTTGATGGATAGCGATCGTTCCTCTGTAAACAGAAACGCTATAGTTCGACGTATTAAATCGGCAACCATTCATGAGAACTTCCATAGTTATACCTTTAATAATGATATCGCAATCATAGAGATGGATGAACCCGTATCTGTGAATGGTATTGTACGAACAGCATGTTTACCAGAAGGCAGTAAGTTACTTTTAACATCAACAAAGTATTTATAATGTTATAATATTACATTTACTAAAAGTTTAACATTTAAGTTTCTGATTCTCAATCATTCTCAATCTTTCCTTTTATCTGGTATCTTTTCCGTATAAATTAATTATTACATACAAATATGTATGTGCATTGTTATGTTTTGTGTATTGTTATGTTATTTACTTAAATGACATCTAAATTAATTATTGCCTGCAAATAATAGTCAATGAATCGCGCACACACTGTTAATTACTAATAATCTTCATTGAACAAGTTTTAAATTTATTATATGTTTTTAAATTCCAATATTATACTTAAACATTTAGGTAACAGGTTTTATTTCAATAGAATTCATGTTAATGCAATTGGGCGTAATAGATATTAATTAAAATTTAAACATTACAGAAACAATTGATTATACTGGAGCGCTCGCTACCGCAGTGGGATGGGGTCGAACAGGAGAGACCAAGCCGGTAAGTAACGAATTGCGAAAAGTCAATCTACCAATCTTATCACAAGAGGAATGCGATCAAGCTGGATATGCGAAGGATCGTATCACTGAAAATATGTTTTGTGCCGGCTACATACTACATCCGGAGGGAGCGATAGGAGGACGAGACGCTTGTTTTGTAAGTGTTAACTACAATTTTAAATAAATAAGAACAATTGATACTTCTGAATTAGAAATAGCTTTAGTGCATAAAAAATATGTGCACACATGCTCATACGTGCATACGTGTGTAAATTATTTATAATATTAGCGGAAGACTGTCATTAAGGTCAATATTCATAATCAGTTCTTATATTCAAGACCGCTTCTTAAGTTCTGCTTTGAGATATCACGAACCAATTAGAGGACTGCATTAGCATCTTAAAACATTACTTAAGACGGTCTTGAAATAAGAACCGACTATGAATATCAGCCTAAGACATTTCGTTAATAAAGTTTCTAGTATTGAATATTATATTATATAATAAATTAATACGACATGGCGTAATTTATTACATTATCGTATTAAATATCAATATAATAAACAATAATTTAAAAATGTCTTTTTCAAAGAATAAAATATACTATTTTTTCGCACTATTATTTCTGTATATATTTTTCATTTTTATTTTCGTTTTAAGGGCGATAGCGGTGGTCCTTTACACGTTAAAGGAATTTACGGACAGCTTGAAGTAGTAGGTACGTATTTAATAATAATAAATTAAAATTTTATTTTATATATTTATAACTTAAAATTTTTTAAATTTAATTTTAAGATTAAAATAATTTTTTTTAAATAAAGTTAAATATAAAGTTAAATAAAGAAGTGCAGCCGTCTTATATTTATAAAAGCCAAATAAAAATATATATTTTTATGTTTTTCTTTAGGTCTGGTTTCTTGGGGACGAGGTTGTGGAAGACCACATTTCCCTGGAATATTCACTAAACTAACAAATTATATTGGATGGCTTAAAGATCACTTAGACGACGAATGTATTTGTCCTCCACCGCATCGGCAATAACATAAATTTGTTACTTATTGTTATTTTGTGAGAATTGCACGTAATTATCAGAGAAGCAGTAAATGTTGAATTTTATTTTAATATTTATTTGATCATTATATATAAATTCATGAAAAGAATAGACAGTAATAGGGAAGAGAATGTTTTGATTCTTTTAAATTCATATTTTAGTTTGATCATAGATATATGTTTTTGTCTTATATGTCTCAAAATATCTTTTTACGAGCGTTTTATAGTAGCTCCTGTTTAAACGTACAAATACTATATCTATTTTCTCAGAATCATCGTAACATTACTGTATATTTTCGCGCCATTAATTTATTGTAACTATTAATATGTGTATATATATATAATATTATATATGTGTATATATATATATACATGTATGTAATGTTACATGCATCTAGTCCAATACATCCACTTATACGGGACCTATAGTTTTAACGGTTCCGAATAGTTTATTAGAAAAGGTTATCATGGCAAAAATGTTCTTGATTTGCCATTGCTTTCTGAGAAGGAACGATCAAATAAAATTTGATATATGTGTATTCTGGGTGTAATGGGAATTGAATTCGGATCTTTGGCATAAAGAGCAGCCATGCAACTCTCTATGCCACGATCATCATACACGCCAATGTATATATAATAAAATATTTATGTACTGCGATATTGTGCTACAAATGTCCTGTAAAGTAAAAGAATGTATATAGTAATAAAAACGTGTAATAATTAATTTTTATGTCCATAATAATATTATATTGTATATAAAATGTGTGTAAGATTTACAAGTAATATATTCGGTTATCAACTGGAAAGACTTAAATCTTATTGTGTTCTACTTTTCTCTTCTTCTTTCTATCCCATAATTTTATTTTAATGAAAAAAGTTGTAAAATAACTTAATATGTAAATTATAATCTATATTGGACGTGTTTCTTTTTCTTATCTGAAGAAAAGGTTATTTATCAGATTGTCGCAATGCAGTGATGAAGTCCTGTTGTTGTGTTGTGTGAAATATTAAATATTACCAATTTATTACTCTCTTTATCGAAAAGAAATGTTATGATATATATTTTATGATATATCCCTGTCGAAAAATTAATAATTTCAGAACACGTTTTGTGTCATATTAATTTATTTTATTTCTTAAAACATTCAATATTAATTTACAAGCAATATGATTTTGCCATTATCAGTTACCAGCGAGTGACATGTAATTTATTTATTTGTGTTAAACGTATATAACACACATATCTTGACTTTATTATTATCAAAATTTCTTACTTCTTAATTTATTGTGTATAATGACGTAATTAAAGCGATATTTAGACGGTCTTCAGGTAGTACTACATATTGAAAAGGATCAGAAGCGTAGAGCGAAATGTATGTATTGGGTATGGGATAAGTTTCCGCCCTTTTTTAATGAAAAAGATGTATTTATTTAAACAAAATAATACAAAGTGAGTTTATTCAAAATATGCTCCGTCGGAAGCGACAACTTTTTTCCATCTTTCCGGTAATAAACGGATTCCTCGAAGGAAAACATCTAGTTCTTCTGAAGCGATCCATTCATCAAGCAATTTTTTGATACCTTCATAAGAATTGAATCGTTCTCCAGAAAGGGCCTACTGCATAGACCGGAACAAATGTAAATCTGAAGATGCAATGTCCGGTGAATACGGCGGGTGAGGCAGAATTTCCTACTTCACTCCTTCCAAATATTTCTTGACCGGTTTTGCAACGTGTGGCCTATTGCAGCGTTGTCATGTAGCAGAATCAGCTTGTTGTGCCTATTATCCCATTCCGGCCATTTTTCTTTCAAAGTTTGGTTCAAACGTATCACTTGCAGTCGATAACGATCGCCAGTGATGGTTTCTTCGAGTAATGCTTGCAATTCTGCATCTTCAAATTTTTTCGGTGCACCTTCGCGTTCTTTGTCACGCACGTCGAAATCACCATTATTGAATCGCCGAAATCATTCTTTACAAGTAGTATTCGATGGAGCATGCTCATCATAAATATACGAGCAAACGATACGTTTCCGCAGCACTTTTCTTTAAAATGAAATAATGGAGTAAAACTTCCCGCAAATGTTGCTTTTTTGGAATAAATTCCGAAACTTTCAACACAAAAAAAGTTACTCTACCCTTCGAACAAATGCCAACTACTGGGCTCAAAAACTTGAACACTCACCTTTCAAATACATGCATTACCGTTTTATCAAACACCCAAGCAGTGATACTAATGACATCTCTCTACAATGGGGGGGGGGGGCGGAAACTTATTCCCATACCCAATACATTTTATAAAATAAATCAATTTTCACACATACAACCATTGGCTGGCTCAACAAGGCATTATACATTTTCATTGACAATATTATCTTAAAGTAAATGTTATGTTAATTTATTTAAACTTCACCGCTTAATGTGTGTGTGTGTGTGTGTGTGTGTGTGTGTGTGTGTGTGTGTGTGTGTGTGTGTGTGTGTGTGCGCGCGCGTGCGTGTTAATTTCATCTTATATAATTTTATTTTAATTTTCAGTTGATAAATATAGATCTTGGGAATTACATCACTCAATACCTTATTAGGATGGCGAGGAGTATATAAACCTGTAGAGATAATACAGCAGCATTACTTCTAAAACTACAGTACTGAAGTTGAGAAAGTCATGGCAAGTCCAAAAGATTACAATACGTTTAATAAAGTTCAAAGATATAGAATATCGGTTATAATTGAAGAGTTTGCTGAGAATCTAGTGAAAATAAGTGGAAAGTGTATGGATATCGGTTGCGGTCCTGGAGATACAACAAAGGAATTTCTGTTACCGAATATAGATTCAAATGGACAAATAATTGGTAAAAGAGTAATAAATCGTAAAGTTATAATGTGACAAAATCATAATGTGACAAAAATCGACATTATAAATAATTATTCAATTAAATGCTTTTGCGAAGGTACGGATATTTCGGAAAGCTTGATCAAATATGCAAATGATACATTCAAAGACGAAAAACGGCTTCAATTCGACATATTGAATATTGAAACTAAAAATTTACCTAAGAAATATATTTCTGAATTTAATCATATATTTTCGTTTCACACTTTACAATGGTGCAACGATATCCGGTAAGCAATATACTATATAAAACATAATTTCAACTAAAATACGTTTGAATTCTTAAATAATAAAAATAAAAAGATTTCTGGAATTCAAATAAATCAAATAAAAAATAGGGCTATAGGCATCAGCGCGTATCGCAAAGCGCAAGTAATTTAATAAGAACTCACTTTAATTAGCGACGTATACATGGAGTAACACAAATCGCAGTTATTGCAATTCTTATTGATTAAAATTCTTAATTCTTATTGCCTAAACATTATTGATAGACTTTTTAATCAAGCTTAAATTAATTATTTCTTTCAAACATATTTATGCATGTGCGTATGCATCTTTAGAGTAAAACTAAAAAATTAAATTAAACTTCTCTCTGTTTCATTTAACAGACAAGCCTTAGAAAATATTTATCAAATGCTACAACCTGATGGAACTATGCTTTTGCAAATAGTGGCATCTCATGATATATATGAAGTTCTCAGAATTTTGGCGCAGGACACTCGTTTTGCATCATATGTACCTGTAATATATTATTGACATATAATTATAATTTAATTTACTTTTTAACTATTTTTGATATTTTTATTACATGTTTTATCAAAAGTTTCTTTTAATTTAATTTTGAATTGTAAATTATTAATTATTAATCTTAATTTTATAAAGGAAGCGATGAAAAATGTTTCGCCATACCAAGAGTCAAAAAATCCTCGCAAAGAGTTGAAAGAATTACTTGGAAGTATCGGATTTACAGTTTACCATTGCAGTCTTCGGGAGGCGAGCTATAGTGATAAAACATCAGAATCCTTTATCAGTAAGTCATTTAAAAAGATATAAAAAGTAATTTTATGTTATAAAATTATTAGTTTACTTTCATATTTTTTATTTATTTATAATTTATAATATCAACTAATTTTTTACTATTTACATATACATGTTTTTTAATAGATTCAATATTATCCATCTTGACATTTTTTAATGACATGCCAAAAGACCTGATGAAAGACTTCAAGAATGTATTTCGACATGAATATATGAGAAGAAAGATTAACTACATATCAATACATAATAATGAAGATTATACGTTGGATCTATATAAAGAATTAGTAGTATACGCACAAAAGATTATATAACAATTGCATAAATATATATATCATCATAAAATACCAAGAATAAAAGACAACATTATAGCACTAATTTAAGGACTAACAAATATTTATATACTAATATTATAACATTAATACTACTAATTAATAAATTCTTTATAATTAACATCTCATATTATATTCTATATCTAGATTGATATATTTGGTGTTTGAATAAGTTTCCGCCGTTTTTGTAAAATTTTGCTTTTAAACATTTGCTAATAATTGATTAATCAACATTTATTGCCTCTAATAATTCTTTCAGCGTTTGACATGGATCTTCATCAAGTAATGCTTCCAGTTCATCTTTCAATTTTTCGATGCAAATTCACGTTCTTTATCTTTTATCGAAATCATCACTTCTAAAGCTAAATTTTAATATTCTAAAAGTATGCTAAGAAATACAGTACATATTAGTGTAGATGCGTTCCACACTCGCGACGCTTATGGAATTATTTCAATTTTGTCGTTTATTAAATATTAAACAAAGAAAAATATAATTGCGAGCGTTGTGAGCGCCCAGTGTCAAGTCCATTCGAAGTATAAAAGATAATGAATAAAGGAAGGAGTTCTGTTAAATATTGCGCATGCGTTTGATCTCGGTATCTGCTATAGATTGTTATACCAAACAGCATTTAGCCGTGTTCAACAGAAGTCAGTATGTACTTTGCGTCGATAGGATTATACTTCTAAATTTAGAATTCTATCTTATTATTAGTGAAGAAAACGTCCAATAGTTACAAAGTAAACATTTTATTAAATATGGACAATGATTGTTTTTAAGTGTGAGATTAGTTTTTTGAATACATATTTATCATATATTGCATTTATATGACATTTGATATATTCTCTACCTTACTTTAGTTTACATATTTTTTATTGTCTCAGACGTGAGACAAATAATATCACAAACAATACAACGAAAGAGCAAAAAATGAAAGCAATAACGATTTAAATTTAGTTTAAATAAAGTAATCTCAGATAATATGGTCATACACGCAAAAAAATATTTTGTTGCTTCAGCTAGAATTATAGCTGTTTTTTATACATTAGCCGTTATTAATGGTACGTAATTAATGACGGCTTCTGTGTCTGATAGAAAATTATGTATCATACGCATAGAATTTATAACACAAATCTAAATTCTATCTCTGTCATCTATGTGATTACATGCAATACATATCCAATATCGCAGTTTTTTACTTCCTAGAAATCTACCTATTTTAACTATTTTTTGTACTGTTAAATAATTTTCGCTATAACTGCAAGATCACTTTTCTAAGTGTACGGAAAAGATGCCCATGAACTGTAATTTCTCTAATAATTTATAAATAGTGCATTTTTGTAGTTATTCTCAAAGATAATCAATATTTACTATAGTTTATGTGCGTTTATTTAAAATAACTATATTGTGAAGAGTCGATACGTAATATTTTTACTTTCGACTGTCTGCAAAGTGTTTTGTTGTGCGCCCTAAAAGCTGCTAGAGTATCAAATAAATTATATACGAGTATAAGCTGCCGTAATCAACGTTACATACATAATAAAGGTACGTAAATTGCAACGTGACTATATAATAATTTGAACTTTAATTTTCATTATTTGTTTATAAATACTATGTCCATCTTTCCGTCATAGTTTGGAAAAGATGGCTCGAAACCGAGTAATACGAACACATTATTTTTTTTTAATTATAAAAATATTTATAGAACTTTTATGTCAATATTGCAGTTTATAATTATAACCAAGTTATATACAATTATATATACACATTTGTACTAAATATACGAAATTATGGGTTTTATTTAGTATTTTACAAAACAAAACCCATAATTTCGTCAATATTAATAACGTAGAAATACCACAAAATGTTAAATCAGTATTGCAACTAGGACAAAAATTTAACTTACCAAATAATAGTAATAATAATGAGAAAATAATCATAGAGTTTATTAAACATATTGAAAACAACATCAATACATTAGATGGGAACACTAAAAATGCTATAAGAAACGATTCAATTCAAGTTTTAAAGAAAACTAAATACAATAATCAGGTCGCTAGTATAGAGAACAATACATTAAAAGAAGGAATAAATTCAGTAAAACAATTCATCGGAACATCCAGATATCTTAATTACATGAGCAGATAAAGGGAATTCGACTGTAATAATGAACTTAACAGAGTATTATAAGAAAATGCATGAAATTTTATTTAACAATAACACATATATAAACATTAACAAAAATCCTACAAATATGATGACAAATCAAACACACACACTATTGACTAGGTGGAAGAAAAAGAGATACATAGATCAGTCTACATACAATAAATTGAATGTTTTGGATAGTACAGTACCGAGATCCTATAGGATGCCAAAGATCCACAAACAAGGAAATCCATTAAGAATAATTGTTATTGAAATGATTTTTATTAAAAAACAAATTAATGGTCTGAACAAACAGAGTGATACGGGAAAATTACCAAAGATTTACTTTCCGTTGCTTAGCATAACTCCCTCTACATAATACCATTTTACCCTCTCCTTCGAGTCATGTTGGATATATAAAGCTGTGTATCATAATGAGAATTCAGTAGAACATTTGAATTATTACAACAAGACATCCACTTTCGATATTAATCTTCACAAGTTGACTGGAACATAGGTACTAATTTTTATAAGGTATAACTCGAAACATGAATTTTAAACTTTGAATTAATCAAGAAATATTGCGATCATTAGAATCTGGAAATTTTGCGTTCAATGAACAACTTATTACAAACATTTGAAATATCGAAAAAATTGGAATAAAAGATGAAATTCTCTGGATATTATTTGAAACTCTTGGACTAACATCAACATAAAGAATAAGGAAAAATAAATTTAACGAGCGTTCTTGCGTAATATTTAGACATGTTAGGAGATAATTAGCTTAGATCGTACATGTGTGTGTTAAAAGAATTGTATACTTAACTCTTATATACTGAAGATGGCCTAATTTAAAACCGAAACGTCTAATCATTTGTAACCCGATTATGTGTTGGAATTAAATATAAACTTCACTAAAAACATCTTGTGTTTGTGGTATGTACCCTTATCTTTCCGTTTTTAAATAGCTTACTATTTATAGTAATAATTGTCTTACAAACTGTCTTACAAAAGTCAGAAATGTGTCGAAATGTTGCACTAGCTCGTTTTGTAATGAAAATTAATGAAACACGAAAATGTTATAGATGTTTTTTGTAACTCGGACAAAAAAGATTGGATGATAAAAATGTTTCTATAAACTTTTTGTGTTGTTTTTGTAATCTTTCGTCTTGAATTTAGTTTTGAATTATGCTCACTTTTTATAAAATAAAATATAAAATGTACACACACATATATATATATATATATTATATATATTTCTTGGTATAACTATGTATCAAATTACATTGATAAAAACATACATCTTAAAAAATGACAGCATACATGTGTATAATGCAAATAATGTAAATTTATATTTAAGGATTTAATTTTATTTTTTAACACATTCGGATATGTTACAGATATTTCCAGTATTTTTGAAATATATTCTTGTTCTTAATGATGATAACCATTAATAATGATATAATAAAACGTCCTTATAATCCATTGATGTATATTACAAGTAACAGATCGCAAAGAGAAAAAGCATTTGCTATAATTGATGAATTTAATGAATATTTAAAAAATATATCTGGAAAATGCATTGACATAGGATGTGGACCTGGAGATGTAACAAAAGACATAATCTTACCGGCTCTTGATCCAAATGCAGTAGTAATTGGTAGAAAATGATAATCTATACAAAATATATAGCAACATATTAACATAAACTGCTTATAAGTATTACTTAAAAATTATATATTGTACAGTTCATTTAATAATTTTATATCTACAGGTACAGATATATCGGAAAGCATGATTGATTATGCAAAAAAAAGATATACTAAAGAGAAACGACTTGAATTTGAGGTTTTAGATATACAAACTAAAAATTTGCCTACAAAGTACGTATCTGAATTTGATCTCGTACTTTCATTCCACACTTTGCATTGGTGCAATGATATCAAGTAAGAAAGATTTTTTAGTAAAGATAATTCCTTTTACAAAAATTTTTATAGAATAACGTTTATGCTTGACATATCTCTCGCGATAATAATATATATATAATTTTCTTTAAATATTATATATAATAAATGTATATTTTATAATATTGCTTAACTTTATATTATAAAATGAAATAACGATATAAATATTAAAAATTAATATTTTTGTATTTGTTCAGTATGTTATTAAAATAGGTATATTAGTAGCTTTGTACAATTCGTAAACATAAATTCTATACATTAGATATACATTTGTGACTCCGCGAGGAGTTTTTTTTTAAAGAAACTACACGATTTGGTATGTTATTTACTTGTCTTGATATATCATTAAATGCTAAACTTTCATGATTCATCAAGTGTTGATCATCCTCGCTCTAATAAAGTGATTTGCTATGTTAATGAAACATTGACATTTAACTATGTATCAAAACATAAAGATAATCCGCAAACTATGTAGTTTCATTAAATACACATTATTGTATATTATAGTACTGCAAATACAAACGTATGTTATGAAATAATGATTAAAATATGTACGATATAGAATAAATTTGACATTTTTAGGTGAATCGTTGGTTTAATTTTGATTTATAAGTTATATATATAGGATATTCCATTTTAAATAATGCATTAAGATTTCTCGAAAACTGTGATAGATACGGAAAAATATTTCAAACAAAAGTTATGTGATTCGGAGGAAGACATAAGAAGGTACTATGGTACTATTGATTTGACCATGGTTGGTGTCGCCACAGCCAAGGTCACATCGATTTTTTTAAATGAAACCCCCTATTTTTCATTACATTTTCTTGTAGCTTACCTCGAGAGTTTTTCAAAACACTAAAATAAAATATATTTTTATTAAGTATTTTTCGAGATAAGGCTCGAAAATTACAGTGCAGTCGTCATTAGCATTACGCAAGTTGTCCGATCGACGACTAAAACCTTTTGAATATTGTTCAGGATTTTACGTAAAAATGAATTTTTAGAGCAAAAATGAAAATAAGAGGAATAATCTAATGGCCTTGATCTTGACAAATGTTATCCAAGATATGATCCTGAACAACATTCAAAAGGTTTTAACTATCGATTGGACACCTTGCGTAATACCAACGGTACTGTAACTTTCAAGCCTTATAGCTTGAAAAGTACTTAATGAAAAATAACTTTATTATAGTGTTTTGAAAAGCTCTTGATATCAGCTATTAAATTCTGCCATCAAAAATAGGGTATTCTATTTAAAAAAATCGATATGACCTTGATCTGACCTTAACGACGCCACCCAAGGTCAAAGCAATGGTACCTTCTTATGTCCTCCTCCGAACCATACAACTTTTGTTTGAAATATTTTTCCGTATCTACCATAGTTTTCGAGAAATCTTAATGCATTATTTAAAATGGAACACCGTGTATGTATATATATATATATATACACATTTATTCCGAATTGTGGTCTATTACTATTCAATCTTACGATCTTACTAATCTTATATCGAAAAGTGGAAATAATGTTCACATTATTGAATTGATATTAATAATCAATTTCATATTGTTGATGCTGATAAGTATCTAATAATATTTTTAAATATCAAGAAATTTATTACATAATATCCAGTTAACGACAATTTCACTAAAATAATTAATGTTAAACCTACGATAATCTATTTAAGCTATTAAATATAAATGTATATTTTTCAGAAATTCATTTTATTTTTTTTCACGTTTATTGAATAGACAGGCGTTTGAGAATATCTATCATATGCTTCGACCCAATGGAACTATGCTTGTATTCTTTGTGGTCTCCCACAATATATTTAATGTTCTTGAAAACTTGATATATGATATCCGTTTTGCACCGTATATAAAAGTAAATATTGTTATTTAGTAATTAGATTATTATTTTGTAACAGTTAAATATATATTATTACTTAATTTTTTGAGGCTTTCACGGGTATTTTCTTCAAAGATACCAGAAGATTTGCGGGTTATCGCCGTGTTTTTATTCATTGCCAATGTTTTGTGAACCATGCTACTTACTTCATCAAAGCGAGGAACGTACTGATACTATATCACTAATGAAGTAGTGAATAGCAAGGTTCACGAAACGATGGCATTAGCAATGAACAAAGACACGACATATTATTAATTATTTTCTATCGTTTACTATTATTTATAAAATGTTCTACATACAGGATGTAAACAAATATACTTGGCCACTTCGAAATTCAATTAATCCTCGCAAGCAATTAAAAGAATTGCTTCAAACACTCGGATTCACAGTTATTCATTGCAGCCATCGGGACATATTTCATCAAGATTCAGATCTGAATGGTTTTTTTTGTAAGTTTTTTTAAAGAGTTATATAAAAATTAATTTTTTTATAATTACACAAACATATAATTATTAATTGCAATATACATCTTAAAATTTTCTTCATTCATTTATTTATTTCTATTTAATTAATTAATTGTTTAAATTTAATTCTAACATTAGATTAATTTATGTCATTGAATTAATTAATTGTTATTATTTTCGCAGCTTCTATTATAGCTTTCCTCGACTTCATTGATCACATGCCATGTGATCGCAAAGAAGAATTCAAAAAAGAATTCGCTGATAAATTTGCAGAATCACAGATTATCTATAAACAAAAAAATAATCAGAAAATGGCATTAGACGTGTATCGTGTACTAATAGCTTTTGCCAAAAAACATGTGACATAATTGTACATACACGTGTACATGTATATATACAATGAATGCAAAAAGTATTCGTACAGAGAAAATATATTTGTTAAAAAAACTTTATTTTTAACTCTATTCAATGCCTCAACAAGTTCTAGATAATGAACAGTATATTAATAAATGATTAATTTCGGAGACTTTACATATTTGTATGCAAAAAATGGACTAAATCTACACTCTGATATTGACGGATTATATAACGCATATTTATCGTTATTGAGTGACATTTAGAGATTTATTTGAGTTTGGATTTATCTAATGACTCTGTATACTATATATCTTTTATTATTTTGTTAATGTTTATCCAAGTTGTCCTTCTGATTATTTATTCATTTAACCTAAGCGATATAAATAGCAGTCCGTTTAAATATGTGCGAGCTTTCTAACTGAAAACACGTTCTCTTAAGAATACATTACATATTTTTATTAATTATATACGTTAATTTTATTTGATGCTCATTAAAGGTTATCCATTGTTTCAAGACAAATCTTTGGTTTCGTCACGGGTGAGTCACATTATTATGCTTTTATTACTCATTAAGTTAATTTTATTTAATTATTGAATATACATACAATATATACAGTGAGTGCAAAAAGTATTCATACATGGAAATTTTTTATAAAAAAAGTTTTATTTGTAGAAAATGAACATTAATTAACAATTTTATACAATATATGAATACATTCTGTTCTAACATAAACAAACGATTTTAGAAGCTAAATTTCTCGACTGTACGAATACTTTTTGAGCATCCAAACAATAAAATTTATAATTTTCGCTTATTTATCGATGATATATTTTCTATAATTAATACACATCTTTTTAGTATATATAATTTTAAGAAATATACAATCTATTTTATTCTTTGTGAATAAATTGTTAATTACCCAGCAAGAAATGATCGTCAATTAAACGTCGAATCGACGTCAAATTGTTGTTAAAATCATCGTATCAATATCGATTTGACGGCAAATATCAATTCGATGGCTCATTTCTCGCTAGATAATATTTATTTTTTAAAAATAAAGTTTTTTTAAAAAATATTTTCTTTGTACGAATACTTTTTGCATTCACTGTAGATCTATGCCACGTTCAAATTTGGCAATTTGTTTGTGACTCAATACTGATGCATCGAGGATGAACGTATTAATTACTAATTGTATATGATTACTGAAGATGACTCAAAATAGAGTCAAAATATTCAATTAATTGTGGATGACATCAAAATAACACAAAAATTATAACATAAGTTTGTATATTACTGCGTTGCGCATCGTTAACCGCATTGTACTCTTATTAGCCTTTTGATTCCTGTGTTTTTGTAGGTATTATACATTTCGAAAATGTACGTTAGTCATAATTTTAAGCGTTACAACGGAGAACATTATTATATCGACTTTTGAATGACTAAATATAAAAATTTGTAAAATAATAATAAATTTTATAATAATATAACAATAACGTAAATCATTTTTTAGTTTAACAAAGGATATAGCAGAATAAGTAGGGAATTTCGGGCCCCGCACATAATCCATCGCCAGGGGGAGCAAAATAAACACTCAGAAAGAATATATTGTACGAAGTTTTATTTCAAAAGAGTCACACTATATCGAAAAGAATATAATTTTTCATTAGTATTTCTTTCTCCGCTAAATCTAAAGGAATCTTTAAAAAAAATTCATGGGTATAAAGAGTATCAGAAAGATTAGAGTAAGAATTTTTTTGTCATTCTTGGCTCAAAATTTAAAAATGTACATTATTTCGCATAAAATAATGATAGTAAATAAATAAATTCTATATATCATGCATTTTTAGATCTAATTGTTTCTTTGATTCTTTAAAAGTGGTATTTTTATTTGTATAAGTATAATTTTAGAAAGTTAGTTAATAGAAATTTATAAATATAAAACGAATTTTGGATTAAATAGCCTTGTAAGTCAAAAACCTGAAGCTTCTTGAAGAAAAGTTTATCACGTGCTTAACAAAGTTAAAAATTGGTCTTTACTTTAAAAGAAATGGAATAAATGCTAAAATCAATTAAATTAATTTTTCTGAAGGAAAAGAATGGAATTCTCGTTGTTTAACCTACGCGAACTATATAATATTAAAGTTTTAAACTACTATCTGCAAAAGTAGGATCGAAGGTAAGTACAATTATATTTAAGAACAACTTAAAGTAAGTGAACTGATATATTTTAAATCGGAAAAATGGCGAAAAAACGGTTTTAATTTTTTTCGACAAGTTGCACCAAATTTAAAAATCTGAAAAATGTGGAATATAATTTATAATAATATTTAGCTACTGAATTACTTTAGAAATGATTAAATATTCACATCATAAAAAATGTGATTTTAAAAATTCTTGAATTTTATAAAAACAGAATTTTGAGCCAAGAATAACAAAAAGTTTTTACTCTAATCTTTCTGATACTTTTTATATCTATGATTTTTTTTAATGATACGTTTAGATTTAACAGAGAAAAAAAATTTTACTAATAAAAAATGACATTTTTTACGATATTTTAAAATGATGTGGCCCTTTTGGGATATGGCTCTTTGGGAAAATTTTGTAAAAATATTCTTTCTCTTTTATGTGTTCATTTTGCTTTATGTAATGGATTACATGCGGGGCCGAAATCTCTTCTTTATCTTGCAGTGCGCTCTTTGATTAGAGTGTTTCTAACATATACAAACCACTATGGTAATTCATATGTATCATAATCTCTTTCATTGGTAATTTCCTCCATAATTTAGCTTTTTATATAAAATTCTGTACACTTAGCTTGTCAAAACCAGATAGTTTCTAAAAAAACTGCTTTCACCTTGTCAATAAAAAATATATTATAATTTAAAAATATGGGACGATTCCGCGCTCATATTTCTTAACGTTATTAGATTAGTTATTTAAAGGATCGATGAAATAATCTTAAAATAATTTTCAACTGTTATTTTTGCAAAAAGATCAATTTTTTGCGCATATATCAACCCAGATAACAAAATGTGTATAAAATCGGGTCATAAGACATTTTTTGCATCTAAAAGACTAGACATCTTATGTCACAACTTTAAACTTTATGTTATTTGGGAATATGCATATCAGTGTTTGCCATCCAAATATAGAAATATCGAACTCACATCGATATCAGCAATATCATATATTATCCAACCGATATTTTGATGTATCACTATTTTTGTTTACGATACCTTGCGATGTGACACATCGAGATTTTTTTCTGTATCGTCCATCCCTATCAGACGCAGAGCATTCCAGAGACTTTTATCGCTCTGGAATAAGAGTCAACGTTATGAAGGGACGCTATAATGCCTGTTTCCGATGAGCAGTGCGAACGTTGATCCGAATTTTGAGTCAAGGAACTTAATCCTAATAACTCGGGACCGGACCACGTATGCGTGCGATCTCTGAAAAGCAATGGGAGTGAGTACGAAATCTTATGGTTTTAAAATAAATGAAAAGAGATGTAGATTATATTAACAAATGTTCAAGTTTATTGTTAAACGCAGCTTGTTAGGCAAATTACAATATTTAAAAATGTATAATGATTAGTATTTGATTTACGTCCTAACATCTATTATTTTAACTTTTGTTTAAAACTAATCTAAAATGTATTTTTATAAATATGTAGGAAAAAAATAATATTACGTTAATGGAAAATTGTTCGGTGTTACAATATAAGTAAATTATGAAAAAGATTTGCACACCATCAAAATATTGCAGTTTGAAATTTATTCTACGGAGATTATAGGATACTGAATTTGTTATAAGGTATTTTTATTGTTGTTATCATTATTATTATTATTAATATTATTCTTATCGTTACTCTATATATTGCTATCATCTTATAAAATCGGAGAATCATAGGCAAGCGTGAATCTGTATGTGTGTGCGAACGGAGAGGCGATATGTGTAAAATTAATCTACTTCATTGATTATGACCGAGGAAGGAGGAAAGAAGTTATGGAAAATACCAACTGGGACTAAATAGGAGAAGGGGGAGAGAGGTTTGTGTTCCGTTGATTCTGTCGATTTTGAGAACATTATTTAAATATTTAATAGAGACATTATTTGAACTAATGAACTATTCGCTCTCTTTAGCGAATTAGTTTAATTTCGGAGACGAATAAAATAATAATAATAAAACTTAGTTTTCTGCTGTCGGAATGTTCATATCAGGGGTCGGAGGTTGAAAAGATAATAATGTTCACTCAATTGAAAAGGCCGCGTACAGACTCTAACGAATAACTATGCGAAACGCGAGTTTTGGAGGAAGTTGTAAAAGCGATATATATACGGATTTTTCAAGAGAGGCTTTTATATTCTTGTTGTGTTTTCCAACTGAGTTTTTGTTGTCGTTCTTGTTCTTGTTCTCTCTCGTTCTTATTCTCGTTGTCGTTCTCGTTTTCTATGTGTTTCGCAATGTCGCGGTTTATATAGACGTTTTCTTAAAGATGGTTCTTTGGTAAGATGTATCGAGTTGGGAAATCGAGGAATCAGGTTGGATTTTTCTTCCCCTTCGATGTGATAATAGTTTTAACTGATCATTGGAAAGCTTTTAAATTTGCTCTGCCCGCGTTGTAAGTTTTGCTTAATTCTTATTGATGATAAGACATCACCTTCCTAAAGAGCTTCAGGTTCACAATCTTTAATGAGTTTCGTTTTGACCTCCTCCGTTTCCGGAGGGAGAGGTACTAAATTATCGAGTTTGTAGATCTCTCAGGTCTTAGTTAAAAGTTGAAAATTATCTACGTTTTATTGAACTGCTGTTCTGTTAGTGATGAGCAAACAGACATTTAGTTAATCCCTAAGATTTAGTTAATCGTGTTATTTAGAAATGTGAATTAGAGTTTTGTTGATTTTTTCGGTATCAGAAGATATCATTATTAAATTTATGACTCTTTCTTAAGCCTATACATAAAACCATTATTGTAAGACGCGCGTGGCATTTGCGCGAGATAATTAAATATCTCACCTTCTCTTGAGTGTCGCGTCTGCGCTATGATTTTTATTATCGCGGAAATTGATTTCCGGCTTAGCACCTCTGTGCCAACGGCGTAGTTTGATAATGATTATTTGATGATTTATTGTTTCACGATGCTCGAAGGGAGATTGTGGCGTCTTTCGATTTTAAATACTTGATTTCCGATGCATTGATGCAATAAAGGGTATACAAGGGGTACAATTATACTACTAAGTTTTTCTATAGATGGAGACGCCCCGAAGATCTCAAGGATATCTTCACTTTTTTAAATGGAATTGTATGATTTTTTGTACATAATATGATTCCTTTATTATATTATTCTTATTCTGCATTTAAAATTAAGATAGTAATATAAAAAAACCAATATAGTTTACAAGATATTTTATACTTTATGCTGGCATATATTGACGTAAAATATTAAATAACTCGTAAACTATTAATTTTTTTATAACCGTACCTTAATACTTTCATGAACAGAATAATAAGATGAATATTTAAAAAATTATCCTTTTTGCATACATATTTTTTTTAAAGCAACTATGTATTTTCTTTCCACCAATTGAATCATGTCATTATTCTGTTCATAACTCACTGCCCCTATTATCCTTATTATCATTTTATGACATATTATCATTAATATTTTATGACTTTTCTAACCTTAGCATAACCTTAGAACAACCTTAGCGTTTAATTAGTTAGCGTTATCGTCATAAAAAATTGCAACATCGTCATCAAATTATTTACTATAAAAGTAACGGCAAAATAACTGAAAAGTAACGTTTGCTAACTCTGATTTTATCCTTGTTATTCGTCAAATGTTAAATAAGAATAAAATGATACCTCTATAGGAATCTGGATGGGAATCTGAACGCGCCTTAAGGGGGGAAATACCTTTAGAACCTTAAAAAAAAATTTTTTTTTCATAATTGTTAGTATAATACTTCAAGAATGTACAATTCAAATTTCAAAGCGAAATTTGAAAAACTCTAGACACTAGACGCTTCGAAAATGGGTCATGTCGGTACGACGCAGGTACGACGCACTGAGGTGAGCGCTGGGGACAGCTACGGTTGTTTTTTAAGACCCTACCTTTTTAAATCGTCTTTGACCGTTATTGTATCGAATCTAGAAAATATGCTGTATGAGGAAGTGGAAGGTCTATTATATGGACTTGGAATCACAGACTAACCGGTAAGTTATAAGAACTTATATTTTTCGTTTCGTAAAACTTTAAACGCGTTTTTCTCGAAACAGTGTTTTTGAAACTGGCCTACACGATTACAAAAAAACTATTTGACCAATCGCTTTGAAATTTTGCACGCATCTTTAGATTGTCAAACAATTGTCGATGAACCTAAATGTTTTTGTTTATTGTCTAAAAAAATAATTTTTTTTGTTGAAAAATAGATCGAAATTTTTATGAAAAATCAGAAAAAATTTTTTAAAGCGTACAACTTTGTTAATTTTGATTTTTTTTGCGCGTTTTTAGGTTCATCGACAATGATACAACCTCTCTCTCTCTCTTATTAATAAAAACTCTTCGAATTATTTATTTCAGGTCAATACAACAAGTACCATTTTGCACGCCAATTCAGCTTGCACGCGACACCTTCCAAACACCTTCAAAGAACTTCGCCATTTTTTATTTTTTTTTTACCAAAAAATTTATTAAAAATATGAACAAAAAGTGCCTAAAATTGCAAAAGTGTCCGATAAATTTTGCCCTCCCAAAAAAAATTCCGAAAATCGACTTGTTTTTGGCCTTCTAAAGGTATTTCCCCCCTTAAACAAATATACGACATTTCGACGGGAAATGATGAAAAATGGGCGATGATACATTTTATAATCTCTAAAGGTAGAGGAGATAGTGGTATTAAAATATTGTATTGTACCACAACTACCATATTTTCAGGGTAAATTTTAAAAGAAAGTTCTCTTTGTGTACAGAAAAAGAAATGATATATAAAATTGAATGCTCCTAGAAAAAAATTGCTAATAAGTAAAATGGTTCATCAATAATATTATTATAAAAATATTTAAATGTGATATTTAAATATTTACATAAAGATGCAATAAGCAAAATCAGGTCAGCCGCCTCAGATGTTTTGCTTTCAACAATGAATGTGGGTTAGTGAAACTTTCAAACCGTTACCTCGCGTGATTCTTCCTAAATTAAAATACAATATATTCCATAAAAAGAAAAGTAATTTCATCTACAGACAATCTCAAAATAGTTCAAATAATGTTCATTAAGTAATGACTACAAAATAGCATAACAAACATAAGTATAAACATAATGCCATCTTTTAATATTTATATCAGTATTAATAATAGTATTAAGATATAATTACATGACCAATGGATTTTATCTAACAAATTAGAAGTCAATCTATTTTATTTATATACCATAAATATTTTGAATAAAAAATACTCTATCTCTGATATATTTTGATCTCAATAAAAATTATTCCTTATTTCCTATATAATATTAGATAATTGCCCAAAGTAATTTATAAATTCTTATCGTGAAAAAAAAGCATCGTTGTTAATGTCCAGATAGCACAAAATTCTTCTTTAACAAGAATATAAATATTCCGAAATTAAGAACATTTATATTTCATAAAAGAATATATTTATATATTCTTATTAAATACAAACATTAATCTCAAAAAATAAAAACACAAAGAAATTTAAGACTACACATTAAGCGGAGTAAATTAACTGTTCCCTTTTAATAATATGCACTCTTTTTTCCGCGATGACTCTTATTAGCCTTAAATTTCAATCTTTATATATTTTAAAGACTGAGAGTCCATGTAATTTCTTACTATTTATTTTTAATTTACGTTGACTGCAAGATGTGTCAAACACTAATTTCTTTAATATCGTTCTTTAATTTTATTTCTGTAACATTTGGCATCACACTATTGAATTCTATGTATAAAGTTTCGAATTACTGAGGAAGACTCCAACGTTGAAATATTGAAAATTAGAAGAAAGATGACATCACACACACACACACACACACACATTAAAGTAAATAGTTCTTTCACTTCAATAATATGGGTCCCTCTTTTCACTTCCTAATTCTCATTAGCTCTAAACTTCTTTGTGTTTGTATTTTTTAAAGAGTGAGAGTCCATGTAATTTGTTACTATTTATTCTTAATTTCGAAATATTTGAATCGAATGTTTCATGTGGATATACAATAAATATTCTATTTAGAAATTCATATTCATAATAAAAAAATATTTATAGAATGCTTCTCAAAATATTAATAGAGTTAACGAATTGCGTATGGAATAATCTTACTATACACTGTTAAATCTATAGTGTCAAATTTAACTTAACGTTAGTCGCCACTGCTCCTACTCAATCATATCGTTATTTTATACTAAAACAATGGTTATATTTGACGCTATACAGTGTCAATTTGATACTATATAATGTCAAATTGACACGATATAGAGTCAAATTTAACTGTCGTTTTGGTAAAAATTAATGATATATTTTGTAGGAGCAGTGGCGATTCATGTTAGGTTAAATTTGACACTATAGATTTAAGTTTAATAATTAAGATTAATAATTAACAGTGTACGGATAAGATTAGGTTTAGACTTACAATAAAAACGTAGAATTATTCTTTATAGAATATTATATAAAATATTCTATACATATTTATAGAATATTTGTATACTTGTGTGATACAAATGTACTATGTGAACATGATTAATATTTAGCAGTGTTTTAATACATACATAGAAAATACGAATAGGCTTAATAAATGTTTGTACAACATTCACAGAATATTTCTTTACTATTTGTTTGTATGTCTTTCCTCAGTTCTTAAAAGAAAAATGTTTTAAAGATTTACTCGCAAGAGTGGATTTCGAAAGTTTGTAAAAAGTTTAACGAATATATATAAACACAATATACCATATATTATATATTATATACTATATATTATATTGTACACTTATAATATACAGGGTGTTTCCAAATTAAATCGCAAAACTTCGGGAGCGTGTAGAGGAGTAAAAAACTAAGA